>NC_039480.1:15096372-15395967 GCF_003590095.1 Trichoplusia ni | reverse complement strand
CTAGAAAGATAATCATATTGTGACGTACGTTAAAGATAATCATGCGTAAAATTGACGCATGTGTTTTATCGGTCTGTATATCGAGGTTTATTTATTAATTTGAATAGATATTAAGTTTTATTATATTTACACTTACATACTAATAATAAATTCAACAAACTATTTATTTATGTTTATTTATTTATTAAAAAAAACAAAACTCAAAATTTCTTCTATAAAGTAACAAACTTTTAAACATTCTCTCTTTTACAAAAATAAACTTATTTTGTACTTTAAAAACAGTCATGTTGTATTATAAAATAAGTAATTAGCTTAACTTATACATAATAGAAACAAATTATACTTATTAGTCAGTCAGAAACAACTTTGGCACATATCAATATTATGCTCTCGACAAATAACTTTTTTGCATTTTTTGCACGATGCATTTGCCTTTCGCCTTATTTTAGAGGGGCAGTAAGTACAGTAAGTACGTTTTTTTCGTTACTGGCTCTTCAGTACTGTCATCTGATGTACCAGGCACTTCATTTGGCAAAATATTAGAGATATTATCGCGCAAATATCTCTTCAAAGTAGGAGCTTCTAAACGCTTACGCATAAACGATGACGTCAGGCTCATGTAAAGGTTTCTCATAAATTTTTTGCGACTTTGAACCTTTTCTCCCTTGCTACTGACATTATGGCTGTATATAATAAAAGAATTTATGCAGGCAATGTTTATCATTCCGTACAATAATGCCATAGGCCACCTATTCGTCTTCCTACTGCAGGTCATCACAGAACACATTTGGTCTAGCGTGTCCACTCCGCCTTTAGTTTGATTATAATACATAACCATTTGCGGTTTACCGGTACTTTCGTTGATAGAAGCATCCTCATCACAAGATGATAATAAGTATACCATCTTAGCTGGCTTCGGTTTATATGAGACGAGAGTAAGGGGTCCGTCAAAACAAAACATCGATGTTCCACTGGCCTGGAGCGACTGTTTTTCAGTACTTCCGGTATCTCGCGTTTGTTTGATCGCACGGTTCCCACAATGGTTAACTTATACGGTTCTTGTAGTAAGTTTTTTGCCAAAGGGATTGAGGTGAACCAATTGTCACACGTAATATTACGACAACTACCGTGCACAGGCTTTGATAACTCCTTCACGTAGTATTCACCGAGTGGTACTCCGTTGGTCTGTGTTCCTCTTCCCAAATAAGGCATTCCATTTATCATATACTTTGTACCACTGTCACACATCATGAGGATTTTTATTCCATACTTACTTGGCTTGTTTGGGATATACATCCTAAACGGACACCGTCCTCTAAAACCAAGTAACTGTTCATCTATGGTCAAATGAGCCCCTGGAGTGTAATTTTGTATGCACTGATGGATAAAGAGATCCCATATTTTTCTAACAGGAGTAAATACATCGTTTTCTCGAAGTGTGGGCCGTATACTTTTGTCATCCATTCTAAGACATCGTATCAAAAAATCAAAACGATCACGACTCATTACAGAGACGTACACCATTGACAAAGATCGATCAAAGAGGTCATCTGTGGACATGTGGTTATCTTTTCTCACTGCTGTCATTACCAGAATACCAAAGAAAGCATAGATTTCATCTTCATTCGTGTCACGAAATGTAGCACCTGTCATAGATTCCCGACGTTTCAATGATATCTCAGCATTTGTCCATTTTACAATTTCCGAAATTATCTCATCAGTAAAAAATAGTTTGAAGCATAAAAGTGGGTCATATATATTGCGGCACATACGCGTCGGACCTCTTTGAGATCTGACAATGTTCAGTGCAGAGACTCGGCTACGCCTCGTGGACTTTGAAGTTGACCAACAATGTTTATTCTTACCTCTAATAGTCCTCTGTGGCAAGGTCAAGATTTTGTTAGAAGCCAATGAAGAACCTGGTTGTTCAATAACATTTTGTTCGTCTAATATTTCACTACCGCTTGACGTTGGCTGCACTTCATGTACCTCATCTATAAACGCTTCTTCTGTATCGCTCTGGACGTCATCTTCACTTACGTGATCTGATATTTCACTGTCAGAATCCTCACCAACAAGCTCGTCATCGCTTTGCAGAAGAGCAGAGAGGATATGCTCATCGTCTAAAGAACTACCCATTTTATTATATATTAGTCACGATATCTATAACAAGAAAATATATATATAATAAGTTATCACGTAAGTAGAACATGAAATAACAATATAATTATCGTATGAGTTAAATCTTAAAAGTCACGTAAAAGATAATCATGCGTCATTTTGACTCACGCGGTCGTTATAGTTCAAAATCAGTGACACTTACCGCATTGACAAGCACGCCTCACGGGAGCTCCAAGCGGCGACTGAGATGTCCTAAACGCACAGCGACGGATTCGCGCTATTTAGAAAGAGAGAGCAATATTTCAAGAATGCATGCGTCAATTTTACGCAGACTATCTTTCTAGGGTTAATACTAGTAGCTACCAAATAAATATATCCTAGTTTTATACTACGCCTTAATCATATTTAAAGATAATTGCAACAGTTCATTGTTTTACCTACTGATTAAGTTTAGTTAGGCTTTGAGTTAATATGAAAAGGTCATATTTTATTAGCGTAGTATTTTACAATAGATACCTAAATCAAATTCAGTATACTAGTGTTAGATCACACCGTTTCCAAATCAACAATTAAAATGATATATCTAGTTATAAAATCAAAACCTTAATTAAAAACTTAAAAGTAAACTAACAAACTACATATAAATACAGTTAAAAAGTATTCAGAACAACTAAGCGTATTGCGGGCATTGTGCGGTATCAGAGATAATGAAAACGTCACTGGTCGAAGCACACGGTCGTCCATAACTTACTTAGTACATCCTTAACAAAGTCAACAGTTTTTGTACTATAAATATTAAGAAATTTATATAGATAAGGCCACTTTACACTACACTGAATAAGCCTAGGAATGATTACTATCCTCATTTGAACACAATTTGTTTGGACGATATTGACTGTCACAGAGTTCCATTCCGTGGCACCTGAGTTGTTTTAGGAATAGTGTGAGTGTGTGCTACGTCTCGCTGTCCTTGATGCTGTCCTCGGTGGCGCGGCGGATGTCGGAGAGCGGGTTGCCGTGCACCCGGAACCTGTACACGCAGGTGTAGGTGGGGTTGCCGTGGTTACTCTCCACCCGCAGCTCCACCGTGTCGTAGGCGACCGGGTAGGCCACGCCTCCGATGTCTGTCGTCTTAGGATACTGAACTGGGAAGTACTGTATGGCGGTGCTGTTTGCATCGTATTGATAGTTACCGAACAGATGCGGGTCGGTGTCCATCTCGCCGTGGAGGCCCTGGAATTTAATATTTTTTAATATATTTTCTGTTCTTTAAAAAAATAAATATACCGCTATAAAAAAAGAAAAGGAGGCCCAGCTTGTGAAAGGGATGGTGCTTGCTATTTGTACTGCTTCTTCTATAACTCTTTATGATCAATAGCATAAAAGTGAGTAAGCATATACGTACGTATACTGAGAAGTTCTTCGGCGCAGACTCGATCTTGCCCTCGACGGCCAGCAGACGTGACATGTGCTCCATTGAGAAGCCCGTCACTTCTATTATCGCGTACGTGCGTATCACTAGAAACAAATCACATGTCAATGATAATTTCTAACGGTTACATTTGACCTGAAAATCTAAAATATAGCGAGCAGAACTGTTTCTATATTGTTTTTATCTTTGCTTTCCTACATTTATTTAAGATTAATGTTTCCCTTCGTACACTAGTCTTGATATTATTTACACAGAGTAAATTGTGTTGTTAGTAGTAGTTGTGTACTTATACGTACGTTCCCCTCTTCCAGATAGCAGAGGAATCAATCAAGAATATGTCTGTCTTGACGCTATTCATTTGTTCTGAGTTTTGCCAAACACCAGTTGTAAAAGCGCGTGTGCTGAATACAAAACCCAGCTCAAACCAGCGGGACTTACAATTTAGGCTTTTGCTAACGCTTACAAAATTGATCTTGGGTTTTTTACAAAGTTAAAATGTTAAGGTGTACTAACCTAGGTACCCCGGGAAGCCCTGGAAAGCCCAGCACTCGGCGGGCATGGCGCCCGGCGTGAGCGCGTATCGCGGGGACGTGTACACCCACCACACGGGCAGGCCCAGGATGCTGTACTGCTTCGTCTTGATCTGGTACAGCTCCGTGCACTTGGTCGAGATCACTTGCCCACCTGTGGGGGATTTAAAAGTTGTTCTTCAGACATAACCAATGATGTATACATTCTTAGTATCTATTACTATGACGCTTTAACAAATGTTTTTTACGGATTCTAAATTTATTTCAATCTGTTTTATATTAAATTTATATTTGACATCCGACTTAGATAAACTACCATCATCTATCGCTGTTATGAACCGTCGAAAAGGTATGCACGAATCAACAAACCATTTTTTTTAATCTACAACAAAAAATACTATCCTCAATCACACATTAGTAGAACAATAAAAGAATACACACCTGCAGATTCCAAAGCGTAATCAACGAGGCCAGTCTTATCAGCGTCGTAGACATTCAGCATGCCGGCGACCACTCGCTTCACCGCCTCTATGTCCATCCCGCTATGTACACTCTGAACCTCCGCATTCTTCATATACTCCCTCACCCTCTCCACTATAACCTCCATCTGTCGTCTCTCGAACACGGACAGGTACTCCTGCACCAGCTGACGTATCCTATCCTCGTCCATATCTGGTTTCCAAGTACTGATAAGTCGCTCGTGAATCTCTTGACTCATGGCCTGCATTTGTTCCTTAGATATGTATTCTTTATCAAAGTACTGTTTTAACTTCGCAGAGAGGGCTTCGGAATTCTCGTTCGTCGTAAACACTTGGATTAAGTTCTGTTGTAAGTGTTTGAGCGAGTATTGTTCGATTTGAGCTTCAAAGTTGTCGAATTTTGAGAGTTTGTTATCAAAGTACTTCAAGCGATTGTCTACGTTGACAGCCCAGCCTTCTAGTGCCGCCATACGTTTTGACAAGTCTGGGTCTTGGACGATCTGCGGAGGCTTGTAGTCATCCACCACGATCTCGTCTCGAGGCAGAATCTGATCAGCATAGTTGTACCCTGCGGATGATAAATCAATATTAGTTTTGTACGCATTTCCTCTGTCCTTCCCACATAAAACACTTGATAATGAATTGAATATAGAGACAGACAGGGAAGGACAGAGTATTATTATAGTTACTTAATATTATAGGTATTGAACTCACCTAAAAGTGTAGCGTCCATCGAGTACGTCCACTTAGGTGATTTGGCCTCTATCCTTCCCCGACTCATAAACGTATATAATAAACACAGGGAAGAATTATGTGGGTATAAATAATAACAAATTTAAAGATTATGTATCATATAATTACATCAATAATCCAATTAGTAGAACACAATTTTTAGAATTATTATTACACCATTCATTGAAACCCAATTAAAAAAATTTGCTTAAATAATACAAATTAAAATAAATCACAATATATGTAAAGCGACAAGCAGGTTGTGACAAATAAATATTTGTGCTTAAGTAACAAAACTAATGACTGATCAAGTGTCTCTGGTGGGAAATGTACAGGTATTTACTATCATAAGCATACCTGTTTAAAATAATATTGCAGGCCATATTTGCATTCAATGCAAATAGGTATAAAATATAAGCAAGAAAGTGCTCATATAAACTATATAAGAAGAAAATAGCAATGTTAAAATATTCAAAAGAAAACAAATTAAACTTTTGACAAAAACAATTAAAAACTAAATTTATCTCTTGAACACCAAATATTTAAATAAATAATTCCTTCATCCACATCGAAATTTGGAGGAAAAACGTTTACCGTAAACATTTCTGAATACTTAAACATACTAATACATTTTAGGCGATAACATTTAAATAAAGAATTATGACTAGGTGTTAGTCTTTTTAATTTTACAAATTTGGAAATTGTGTTAAAATAATTTGTTAATATTTGTACCAAATCAAACCTCAGTCAGTCGACAATATATTAAGCTTAATAACTAAATAAAACTCCAATGTATGGCCACGTCATGTTAATTTAGGTACGTCGATGTCTGCGTGCTACTTAAATCTCTAACATACTGCTGAGACTTGATCTCTCTCTCTCTCTCGCTGGTTTTACGCTGAAGGAGCTAATGTATCAATATGTAGTTGTATATCTATCTAGTTGAAGGTAGTTGTTTTGAATCGTGCTGAGAGCTCAGCAGAGATGCTCCCTTGTGCGATGACGGTGACGGTCAGCGTGCGGTTGACGTGACTCAAAAACCGGCCGGTGAATTGAAAGTTTTACAGTCACAAATCTAACCAGTAGACACTTTTGAACGGGTAAGTATATAACTTTTTAAGAAGAGATCTATCTCAGCAATATTAAAATAAATAATAAACCTATATTTTTAATAAAAATCTGCATTGCGGAATGAAAACAAGTAATATTTTTGCATTTAAAATAATTAATAATTATACATTCTTGCAGAAGAATAAAATCACATGGGAACAAGTTATTTACTTAAATGTAATAAATTAATCACACTTGAAACTCGATACAGGTATCAATATATACTAGTTTGAATGGATACTAAGTAGCAAACTTTCAGGTACTGAAACACATTCTCTGTCTCTATAAATAAAAAGATTTATAAAGAAAGAGAAAAATAGAGAGATAAATTTGTGAATATTAATATTACAATATTCTATTACATCAATACACAATGCAAAATAAGACTTATTGAAAGCACATTGTTGTTAATCATTATTATTATTAAGTAAATCTTAAATCTAATCTATAAATAACTTAGTGCTAAATCTAAATAGATAAACACCTTTTGCGAAACAGTTGTAAACTGTTTTAAAATCACATAGTTAACGTATATTACCTTGAATTTGAAATAACATCGATATGACGTCTGAGATTTGAACTCAGCTCTATATTGAGCACCCTAATACAACGGGAGTTTACGTTACGATTAAGTACACTCTTAGAGTACTATTACTATAAAACATTACGAATTGCGTATTCATAATTATCATATACACACAATATAACATTAACTGTGGTTGTTTTAACGTTAGATAAAAGTCATCATGGCTGCATTATGGTATATTTCTTAAAACGTATAAAGATACGTGATTTTGTTTCAAGGATGTTGAAGGGTCAATCCACAGAGGTGCTTAGAATAAAATTGATTTTATGCGAGGATCGAAGTCGCATCCAGTCTAGTATTAATGGTAAATTTAAATCGTTTTGCTGGCTATACAATAGCCTGTTCTTGCAGTAAACGGTTAAAGTAAAATGAATATGGTTCAAAATCTCCAAATGTTTGAAATGCTTTTAAGAATCTGGGAAAAATGTAGCACCAGGGAGACGTTTATCTAATGTCATAGCAAAGGGAAACTATTGGAAAACTACACTGAAACATTACAGAATTAGCGAGCAACATTACGTTGATCCTCTCAGCAATAATAGACATCAAAGGATGAGAAAGACAATTGATTTTGCATCTGACAGTTAACTATGTGTACTTCTACTAAAATGCATTTAAATCTTAAATGTAAATGTATGAATTAAATATTTTACTGAGCCGTAGTTGTGGCTGGCACAACGTCAGCTCATGACTACGGGTTTTGTTGGATCCTGAGCAGGCGGGAAATATTGATTGATACTCTTATCCGTTAAAATATTATAATGAATCCTTACAGTGAACGGATAACATACAATATTTAGAACAATGATAAACGCAACACCATCGCGGTTATATTCAATTCATGTTCTACGAACAAACTACGGAGTAATGTCCCAAGGGCACCGAATCTCAAACATACGTAAAAGAATTCGAAAGGTGTTGATTCTTTTGCGCAGTGACGCCTTAATCATAGTCTCCACTTGTTGAAATACGACTGGAGCTGCTGCTTGGCGTAGTCGAAGGTATCAGAGGCTCTATCAATGGTGTAATCATAGGTGTAAACAAGTTTCGGTAGTATAGCTCTGAAATCCGGCATTCTTTTGTTAACCTCAGACATGTTTATGTTCGGCAACATGTCTAGACTGGGCACGGTGATCTCTGGGAGTGTTATCTTCGGCAGCTGCTTGACTGAGAACTCGGACAAGTCTAGATGGAAATTGGTAAAGTTTGGCATAGCCAGGCGCTCCCAGTTTTCGTATGTGTAGTGCGCTGTAAGGAATTAATATATTTACCTATTGATATTTCGCTTTATTACATTGAATGACGCGTCTTGTAACAATTCGAGTAAAAATAAATCGAATTAGTTTTTGTAATATACATGGTTGAGTATAAATTGCAGGTAATTCAATAAACTATAAATTTTATACATCGATCTAGATAACAAACATAAAATAATATATGGGAAAGAACTATCTGAAACCGAGTGTTTTCTTTCATGTGATTGTATTCACTAATGCTGTTCATCTTACGTAACATATGCAAATGCAAAAACTACTGTTCCGCATTTTCATTGTCACGTACACTGTTCTACATTTTCAATGTCAAACGGATTTGCTGAAGTCAGTACATTCAATAAGAGACACGTATGTCTCATAACTTTCAATTTTTGACTGACTCTGTTTATTTAACATGACTCGCATGAGTCTAGCTGAATCACAGTTAATTTCAACAATTAATTTAAAGTTTAACAGATATCAATTGTTTTATCATGTGCTTAGTATGAAATGTGATTATATACACAGCGTAAACCTGTAATTTAGACGATAACTCCTATAGGGATTACCGACATATTATTCTAACCGCAACTCAAGCTGTATACGGATATTAGTAAGACTGCTTTTTACACGATGCGCAAAATAACTTAGGTTGGAGTGAGATCAAAGCATACAAGTACAACGTGTGAGACAGGGACAACGATATTTTGTAAGTAAATTCAGCGTGGCTAATTTAAAATGTCCTCAAAGTTGTCTAAAGAAGTACAGAAAGCTGTCCATTTGTCTCCGCATTCCGCTTGACATTTACAATGAATCATTACACACAAGGTCGACTTTTTGTTATGCGTCGTCCTTCAATACGGCTATGTGTGTACGTGTGATTGTGTGTCTGTCAAACTGTTTAAATTGAGTAGCGTTCTTTTTTTTTGTAAAAGAGTAACGTGAAATAAATGTTACTTACATCCGAAGGCGGCGCAGGGCAACATCAGCAGCAGGAACCACGGCCACCAGCGTCGCTTAGCAACGATCTTCTCTTTCTCTTTGTAGCTCTGAGCTATGTACTTCTTCTGTTCACTCGCTGGGTTTGGTGTGAACTGGGAATGTCAAAAATCAATTTAGGATTTCGCTAAGTAATGTTTTTTCTAAGGATCACGAAATAAGAATTATGCATATGTAGAAGTCAGATAATACTGCGGATGAAAGATTTTTGATAATTTTCTTATCTTTTTTTTCTAAGTTATAAATGCATTTAAAAAACGATGTGTTATATACTAACGGTTTCTGTGATCGTCGTAACGGTAGTAGTAACAGTTGTCTGGATAAGCGTGTACAGCCAGACGAATGGAACTGCCGCCATTGCTGCGCTCCTGGTCAGTAGGCTCGCTGTAGGACATAATATTAATATTAGTTAGGACTTACGACTAAGTTTGATATTCTTCAACTTCGTCTATCGCTGTTCAATGTTGGACATAGTGCAGTCCATAATGTGCAATAGCATTTAAACTTATGGGAAAGGTAGGTCAAAATACTGCTGGCATATTGAGTGCTAGCAAGTGATTTCGCAACTTAATTGTTTGAAACGAAGGACCAATCAAAAAGCTTGTTTGATTATATTTGTTGACTAATTGAATTCTTATAAGCTTATGTTCTCTAACCAATCAATTGTCTTACCAAGCAATTAGCTAGACTACTGGTGGAGGTTTTAAGATGAAGTAGGCCTATCCAAATTTAATAGTGTTCTGAAACACCTACTTATACATTAATATCAATTTCGTAGTACCTTTAGCAGGTCTGCGGTCAGTGTAGGGATAGCGGTGGGAGGGCCCCACGATTCTTCGGTAGGTGTTCCTGGTGCTGGTGGTGATGGTGGTAATGATGGTGAGCAGCAGGCGCGTGATCCACCAGTGCTGCTCCACCGGCAGGCTCCCGCCGTTGCCGTGGGTGTACGCTGTTTCATCATCCGAACTGTCTATGGCCTGCGGGTAGAGAAGTATAGTTTCAGGTCGAATGAAAATGAGGGAAAGAAGAAAAAGTGTTATTGACTTGTAGTTTTTGCTGAATAAAATGGTTCAAAACTCCCCGATGCCGTTTTACTCATCAGGCCGGAGTTAAGCAGACACTTCTGCATCTCTGGCAAGGATATGTGACAGCACTCAAATTTACTAAAACATCACCAACTGAGGTGATAAATCATTAACTCTGAAGCTCTTAATATACGTCGAAGTTTGCCTTACCTGATACCGTTGCCGCAGCGAGCTAGACGTCCACGAGGTGGTGGCGGACAGGCGGTCTAACTCGTCCACGCTGGTGTTGGGGCCCTGCACGCGGAACTGGGACAGAGAGCGGCGCGACATGTTCGGCATCGCGACCTGCCCGGGTGCGAGCTCGACGCGGTCCCGGGACAGGGGAGAGTATGTGTAGTCCGTTTTAGGATATTTGCTGTGGATGAGAAAGAAAGGAGTTAGAAATTTATACTAGTCTCGCCTTACTTGACTATAGCTGGGGAATATTAATAGTTACACATAGCTGCAGTTGGAGAATACAATAATCGTAGTTACACAGCCAATTGCCTGCAATTATGAATAATGGTTTTTAAGATGGAGAGTGGATAGTATGGAATAATAATGACTGAGTTATTGTGGAATAGATCGTTTGCAATTAAATTAGCGTAATATGGAACTTGGTAGGATTTTGTAGAGAAGGTAGGTGTAATTCATTAGTAGAAACACAAACTTCTCTAGTTTACATCCTAAAAACTAGATACTATAGATCGTCAAACTTGTGATCACTTCTCAGAACTTGTGAAATGACTTAATTAACATCGAAATGTACCTCAAAGATTCGAAATAATGCACAAAATTCTGTTAAAACATGTAAAGTCACATTACACTTCACTCCATGAACAAGCAAGATGAAATCTGCCAACTTATTCAGTACAAAACGGGGATATCACAAAAGCCCTGATAAGAATCAACAATACACACGGCCGGCACAATAATAGTTAATGTACTGAATAACACCTTCTTGGTAAGAGATGTGTAGACTACAATGTCTATTTACATTATTTAAACATGGTCTGTATTTTGTTTATTTTTGCTTAAGGACGCGTTCTTTATTCCAGTTTTCTTTTAGTGTTATGTTATCAGATCAAGTATATTAACGCTATCCTATATAGAGTCATCAGAAATATGTATCGAAACTAGCGGTCGCCCGCGGCTCCTCTCACTGTACGTTAAGCGTAATCCTGTTTTTTTATCAAGTCGAGTAAATTATCTATCTTCTAATCCCTCCAAGACTTTGTGTATGAAGTTTCAAGATGATCAGTTAAGTATTTTTCGCGTGAAAGCGATCGACACCTTTATAATATTGGTAGGGACACCTTCTTTGTAGGTTCTTTGTTCAATTTAAAATGATTGATTAAACATAAACTTGTATTCTCCATAATTGTTTGTCACATTCCATAATTAAGATGCATAATCGCTCAGCAATATAGAACTAGGAAGTGTTAACCTGTCCTATATCGACCGGTTCTGTTGTCCATAAAACAAATTTAGAACAAGCATTCACAAATAATAAATCAACGAACATCAACACTCGGCATGTAAATAAAACCTTATGGCAGTGTGAACTGCTCAATAACCGTAAAATATAATACAAAATGGACGTAGCAACTTATTAACGATCGAACACAAAATTGATCCGAATACCTGACGATTTCCGTACACCTTAAACCTTCATACATGACCGAGTTATTATTTACACAACAACTGTCACTAAGTCACAATATTCACTTGATTATATTCTACAAGTTTTTTGTATTTAGAATGCACATGTTAGTGTGGAGTACTGCAGGCGCTTGGCATCGCCTGGCATTTGCGTTCGCCTGCCGCGGCGCAAATATAGAACATAATATCTAATTTTATTGTCACCGCCTAGTACTCTAGTGTTCGCGTGTTTAGCCTCAGGACACGTCATGCGGACTAAGGACTGTAGTGATTATGTTTATGTGTAGATAATTAAGCGTAGATCAATCTGTGGTTGCGCAAATCTCAAGGAACTGGTTAAAAATAAGCTATTGTATTCAAAGTGATGAGTAATGTTTTTTTTTTTCTGAGTTGAAAGATGCTTTGATAACCTTGAATTAATTGGAGCTAAGAAGTCATAAGGGTGCGTCACAGTAGACCTTTACTCCGAATAAGTATAAAAGCGAAGTTATAATTATAAAACTACTAAATAATATAATAAATAGTCCGTCAAGAAAGTATTAAAATAAACGAAAAGCGTACCATAACGTCAAAGTTTCTTCCACCGTCTCCACTTCCATATAAGTCACAACTTTAGCCATTTTAGTCACAAATATAATAAAAAGTCAATAAACATGCAAGAAAAAAAAACATTAATTCTTCCAGCCAGCTGGTCTAACAAGCATGGTTTTGACAGTTGACTGTTTAAACGTTTGAATCTAATTAACGTACCCGCATCAAGAGAAAAAAATGAATGACGTAAATTGTGTTCCAGATACCAGCGTTTATGTCGTGTAGCATTCATATGGACATAACGCGTATTTTAATAGAGGTCAAAGACAAAATGACATGTGTCAAAATAAATTTGGCGGCAACTTAGAACTTAAGTTTGAAAGAGATGTGTAGAAATTAAAAGTATTATGAAATGGCTTGTTAAGGACGTGTGTTTATTAATCCCTATACGGGAAAAGGCCTGCATGCCCGTATATGGGCTGGTATTATTATTATTACCTGTTTCTCTTTTCATTCACGGGGTTCTATTTTTTTAACTCCATGAGAAAAGGCTCGGTGCTTTTTAAAGGTACACTGCTTCAACATGCAGATACCTTGTTGAGAATTTTATAATTAGATAATTAAATATTATAATGTATATGATGAAAGGTCATTGGCAAACTTATTCTATATGAATACGTTAACTTATTAGTAAGTTTTGATATATTTAATGTCCTTACCGCGAAGACGGAACGAACTGATGTAAAATTAAAAATCGAATTAGAATGAAAATAAATACTTTTTTAATCTCTTCGGCACACGTCATGTTTATTAGTGTTCTGAGTAGTCCGACCAATGACTAATCTTGAGTTCTAAGTACCGAGTATTTATCGATGCAATTTTTAAAATAAAACAAATCTAGTGCGTACAAAGTTTCGCTTACGAATAGTATAAAATTAGGATGTGTAAAATAAACAAAGTAAAAAACGGTGTGTTTATTTTAGTTTCTAGGGGCTGTGCTTGATAGATAGAATACTATTTATTTATCTATTTATATATTAGCCAGAAAAAAAAACAGAAGCCGATAGCAGAAGCGCAAATATTTTTCTTGACATAACTGTGAAAATATATTTTGTCTTAGTACCTGCTAATGTAATTTTAATGGAGAAATTTCGGAACTTATTACACTTATTTTGAGAGTTAGGTAATACCTCTGCAGCATTGTCTGATATCCTTCTAGAGCAACAGATCGCATAAGACTTTTTATCCGGGTAAATAAAAAAGATACGTAGCGCAACATACATATATTAAATTAAAAGCTACTTTAATTTCATGGCAGTAAGGTTTATTTCCCTAAGCATTATTATCCTTAACTCGACGTTACTTAAATAGCTTTCATGCTCAATGCAAAGCTTTTTGCTCTACTTCATGACGTATGTAATTATATTTTTTATGTACACGCTATTTAAGTGCGTTGCTGTGTTGCTTGGCTATAAATAGTTTAAAGTCGAATAGTTTTGATAACAATCGTAAGCAGGTAATGAAATTTCATTTTGAATTTTAATTAGAGGCTGATTAAGATATCAATGCATATTTATCGCATGTTATTTTCTTTAATCTACACGTAATTATGATAATTTCTGATCAAGCATTAACTATTTAACTTTCATCAGAAACTAATTAACCTACAATGATACCATAGACTTCGGTCGTCCTTTATTTAAAGTATTTTTGTTAAAACTTGGTAAGATTCTTCCTTAGATGATTGTTTTGTCTGTCTATAGCCGCGTTGTAGAACACAGGTTACATAAGATTCAGTAGGTAATATATGTTTGCATTAACTCAGCTATTTCTAGTCATGTGCATAATAATAGTCACGTGAAAATTTTATGCAGCTGTCTTAGTCATGAAGGACAAAACTAATATAATACAAGAGTTTCAGTTAATTATTTTTTTCCATTTCACAGTTATGTATTTTCAAAATCGGAAAAGTATTTTGCTAAGGGTTTCGTAAACAAGTATTTTCGTTGTCATCCATCGTCTTGATCTTGTTATATAAATTAAAACATTCAGTAGCTCAACTGAGAAGTCCTGCGAGAACTTTAGCACGCATGATAAATGTCCCTTAATTTTCGTGTTTACTTAAGCATGTAATATATTATGGACTTCGCTTATATTTCCTGGGAAATATCTTTCAGGCTAAAGAAAGGTCATTTTGATGTTACTCTTGTGATGGGTATTAATTGATTTGTACCCTACATTTGCTGGGGAAATCAATACAATTTCTACCTCTTTTCTCGCGTTCACTTGATACTTACTTCCAATACTCCCTCGCCATCTTATAGAGTCTCGAAGGCAGATGTTCGCTGTCCGGGTTGATCTCAAGCAGCAGACTGGTGTCCGCGAGCGCCTGCTCAGCGAAGGAGCTGTCGGTGGAGCACGCGCTGTACGTCGGGCTGCCGATGCGGGATGAGCTGCTGAAAGTATACGGTGGTATTATTGAAGGTAGCCTATGAGTTCATTGTGGACCGGTATTGGTTAGAGCGTTGTGAAGGTAGCCTATGAGTTCATTGTGAAACGGTATTGGTTACGGGGCTGTGCCTCGTGTTGAGTATTTGAATTGAGAATAAGATGGTATGGATGTTTTTTTAAGAACAAAAATAGCAAGGGTTGTTATTTTTGTAAAGAAAATGTCACCCTGTATCCGAATGGTTTTGCTCTACTAAAATAAAGTCAGCATGTATGGTAATATATAAAATTAATTAATTTATGTTTAAGTATTGCACTTTGTGTTCTCGGGTTAGAGAATATTCGTAAATAAATAATAAATTTCGGTGGACTACTGCTAAGAAAACTAAATGTTAGTTCGACTTCCGTATAAGAAATTTATGACAGCCGTGCCCGAAAAACATGTCAATTTTCTTAATTATACATATAATAAATAAATAAAAAGTTACATCATAATTAACGACATATAACATTCAATAAATAAATACATAAATTACGACATGTGTTGTCTACCAGTCTCATGCTAGGCTCAATTTTTCGGCGTGGCTTAGAAAAATGTTGGATCAACGCCAACTGTACCAACTGTTACGTTCGAGATTATATTGTTGATATAATACAACCATTGATTACTATCGTTAGTTAATTATTTCTTAATATTTAAACAAAGCGAGGACTTCTTGTTTTTGTTGGATTTTATGAGCCTTTCGATTTAGTATATTTAAAAAAGGTTTATCTAAACCAGTCAAGCTCTTACCGATTCAGATAAAAAAATGATAAACCCATTGTATTGGACTTCTATCGCGTGGAGCTTTTATTTATTAAAGATTTTTTTTTTAAACAGCCCATACTAAGGCGATTTGACTGCTTTACAGGACTATGTTTTTTTTAGTGTCAAACAGACATTGACCATGAAAATAAAATGTTGCACCCGAGAAAATGATTTTCTTATTTCATTTTTTTTATTTGTTGCCAACAACATTCATGTTTTCAATTTTAATCGCACCTCTACTGTTCAAATGTTGCACTTGACACATTTATGATTCAGATTTACCGACACCTACGTGGTACTGGGGTAAATGTAATGCCTATTTGTGTTTGCTTACCTCAAAGCGTAATGAAATTCCGACAGCGCCGATAAGCGTTAAGGTTAAGTGCTAAATGTATGCAAATGTCAAACAGTTGTACCTAGTTCTTGGTATCATGTACTACATGGTATAACTGTCCTGTTAGTCCAGTGGTTAGTGATCCTGACTGTTATATAGAGATCGTGACGCACAATCATTTGTGATGTGTCTGGGTTTAGTTTATCTTTATATCTCTTTTAGTGTATGTATTTAGAATTAAGTAGGTATATCAAATATGCAGTACTCATAATACAAGCTTTGCTTAGGTTAAGACTAGATGGCATTGAGTAAAAGTTGTATATTTTACTACACTTACAAACTTGTAGTATTTAGTTTTTTCTCGATAATTTCTTCTTTAATAAATGATTATTTATTATCATTATAATCAAAACATTTCTCCGTATTGCCCCTATTTTTAAACCTGATACTTATATGTATATGACAACATTTAAACGGAAGAGGCAAACGTAGTATAGCTGTATTGTGTTAAACAAAAGTGCTTGAACTTGGCACTACACTCGAGCTGACAAATTGCATTGTAAATATTTGTATAGCCTACAAGCAGGTGTTAGCTCCGAGCACAGGTGTGAGTAACAACGTATAAGGAACGTGCGGACGGGTATCTTACTTGTTACTGGGGCAGTATAGAATGTGTAGTCTACTGGCTATCACCAATTATTGATTTTTTAATGATATTCATTTTTTAAGATTTGATTAACAGGTTCTTTACGATTCAGATGTTTAAGTCAAATTGTGTTAATCAAAGGTGTCAGGTACTTCCATACCAAATTTCATCGGTTGAAGAGGTAACTAACACACACTCACTATAGAAAACATCCTCACACACTTTCGCATTTATGATATTAGTGTGATCAGTAACAATTTTACTTCGGCCCATGTTAAAGACTTCATCATATGCTACATGACTTCTGCGAGACTGTGGCGATCCCTTATTGTCTACGCACCATCACCTAATATTTTAAAGAACATTTGTTATATGCATACGAATGCATGCATAACTGCTAAAACGCTTTCTCTTTACAATAACAGGAAATTATAACCATTACGAGCTTATTGTAACCCCAAAATGAACCACAGGGGGTACTATAAGTGCCATGTGGTGGCTTGTTTATAGAGGTTCGTTTGTTTAGAGATAAGAGTGCACGCGACTGTCGGAAGCGGGGAAACCAAACAAGTTGGGAAATATCTACATAACCGGCCAAGTTGGTAGGTGTTGAAATTAACAAGAATTTTGAATTATATATGCAGCATTGTAAAGTAGTGTGTTATCTTGTGAGCAAGTTTTTAAGTAAATTGATAAGAAATAGTCTTGAGCAGTACTCCGACTTTTTATTCACTTATATTAGACGTTATTATCATTCTCCTTGTCCTCTTTGTAATGATTCAAACACCTATTTTTACGGTGCGGAAAAACGGTTTATGGAACTGGATTGTCGAATATAAATTTATTTATAAATCATCGTCATGACGATGTTACTATCTTATAAGCCAATAAATTATTCGTCATACGTAAAAACCTTTCTCTATCGCTCGCCAGAACAAATACTATTTTTGGTGATGCTATTATACCCATATATTTTACGTGTGCTAACCACCCGTCCACTGCACTTTACCCCAAAAGGTTTGTTGACGTCAGTTAAACATGCAAGCCATGCAAAACACTGGATTTAGCTGAATCAGGTAAGTCTGGAATCCGACCCAAAACAAAACTGGCACAAGGCTAATTAGAAGGCGTATCAAAACAGTAATAATAATGGTGACAAAATATGATATGCAAGTTCATTAATTTCGGAGTTTAGTACATAATTTTCAAAATCCTACTTCATTATTTAACATACGTACAAGTACGATAAGAGTTGTAAACGCAAACGATATCAGTTTTGTTATCAATGTCAGCTTATTTTTCAGTGAACAGTATTTGTATGTAAATGCACTGAAAGTGAGTGAGTAACCTTGACAGAATTATGTCAAATATGTACTTGAAACGCTGAAAGATGAGCCTAGTGACATTGTAAAGAATTTAAGGCGATAATAATCTCAGAGTTACTATATTTGCATTTAACAAATCGCTGGTTGTTACTCTTCAATAAATTCTTTTGAATCTTACTTCTTAGTATTGTTAAATGCAATAATACAATGAAAAACCTCAGGCAGGACATAAACTGCAAATTCAACCAAGCTACCGAGGGCGGGATGTTACCTAGCTTTATATTGAAGAAAATTTTAAGAGTAGAGGGCGGTCTTTGCCCTGTCTGACATCAATAGGCCAAGTAATAAACGGCATTTTAATTTTTATAATCCCATATAAAGTCCGTTTTAAGACAGACACAAAATAATTCGATATTGCCTGCAAACCATTGCCAGTAAATTATCTAATAACCTTATCTCTTAATTAGGCATATGGCTACTTGTTAATCAGTGCATTATATCATTTTAATCCTACAATATTTTAAGAGCCTAACTTTGGTATTCATTATATTCAATGTTTTCGACCAATCTCAACTCATTCAAATGTGCAAACGCATGTTTCATTCATTTAAGAAGTTAGCACCGTAGTACGCATTGAGTGCACAAACCCTTTTGTTCTCTGCATCAATGGAGACAAGTAGGCCCTTGTAAAGAGTCCCCTTCAAGCAGGTTGACTTACATTTACAAATGCCTGTCGTACGTTCATTCAAGTTCACAACCAAAACAAATGTTATTGCATAATTTCAAGTACTGAGTTTAAGAATTCTGCTCTCATGGGAATATGAAGAAAGCAACAACTTTTGGCCGCATTTTTTACCTTATTATTTAATTCTGACTCATGAACGCTGAAATGTCGAAGAGCAGGTGCTATTCGGTAATTGAGAAACCTATTATTGGATCGAAACAGGCTAGGAAGATGAATTTCTATGAATGTCTGGGAGCTATAAAGAGCGCTTAATTCAGAAGTTCTATTGTGATCTATCTAGCTTCCCAAGAGATAGCCCTCTAAGCTTAAAAATTTTGTACAGGTTTTGTCCAGAAGCCATGATACATTTTTACCCAAAAATAACGTCTCAGAATTTAACTTGGCAAGAAGGTTGATTTGAAAGAGTATCATAGCACAGCATCTCAGCACAACAATACTTGAGTGCGTATACATTTAGTTCTGCCTTAATATACACTAATATGTTCACGATTAGGTCAATGCATTGAGATTGTATTTCGTAATCTATTGTTGCGTGCTCACACAAGTTACACTTACCGGTCGTGAGTCACATTCCGTGACGTGTAAATAGGGCTTAGTGTGACGTCAGACAGCGATGTGTAGCGCTGCGAGCTCGTCGACACGCGTTCATATTGACTGTTGATCTCGTTCTGTTGACAAAATAAACATGGTTAGAAACTGGACTAATACATATTAATTGAATTAAACGTTGGTTGACAGTCACCGTGATCTGCCAAAGAAGCGGTGGTGGGACGATTTGATAGGATAACTGGTTTGAGGTAGCACAAGAGAATCGCGGAAGGATTTGAGGAAGGCATTTGCCCAGATGAGGGACACAGTGTGGTAGTAAAAAAAGAGAATTTTTGGATCTAGTTTTATAAACTGTGTTTGTGTTATAATTTTGAGAAACTATCACGAGTCTCCTGGTTAGAAAAAAAATACCTGATTAATTGTATGGCAAGGCTTGGAACCTTCCTAAATAATATGAAATATGAAGTGCAAGACGAGACCATAAAACAGCACTACAAAAACACAATCGCAATGTATTTTCGCATCGGTTTGTTAACCTGCCTGTTCTTTCGAAAAATGAATGTTTCTTGACTTATTTGAAGATAAAGTCCTCAAAGTACCTAATGTATTGTTGTTACTTATCAACTTGTATCGTCAACAGACAAAACACGACAAATTCAACATCCGTTTTCTATACGAGAGTGTTAACAGTAATTTCTCGCGACATTTCCTTTTATGAGCTCTCGTCCTGCGCGTCTGGTTCCTGTTTCAATTAAGCAGCGGGAAATGCACCTGTCTTGTGTACGGATGAAGAATTTAGTGAGGGGCTTGAAATGTGTATTAAGTTTAAGTATTTACGTTGCTTTAGCTGTATATCAAGTATGAGGAATTACTATGCATTGCCAGGCTTCGGCCAAATTCGGACGACGTTACTCAACGGTTAGGAAGGAACGGTTATTTAGGATGAGTCTGATTTTATCCGCTTCCTCCCTAGAGGTGGGCCATGACTATAACTCTGCCTAGCCAAAAACTTATAACCCTAAAGTGAGCCAATGTGGTTATTAATTTTATTGCCTTTTTATATGAGAACGTAAAAGCCTAAAAATATATATTAAAAAATTGCAGTTATAGAAAAGATATATTATATTATTAAAAACTTGCTAGCGGATTTATCTTTAAACGTACAATTCAAATAACAATCAACGTAACTTTGCATTTCCAAGAATAATTTTAGTGTCTTAACAGCAAATTTACTGTTGATGTGTTTGATTGCTATAACCTAAATCCATATAAGAGTAATACACAATAGCAACAAACTGTAAAACATTAGTCACTTACTGACACGAAACTGGTAATTTAATTTAGAACTTCCTACGTGTAGTCTAAAAAACGCGAGGTTATAAGGCTTCCTAAAAAAAATGTAATAAACACGTGCATAGTAACATAGGGTCAGGGACCCCTCTTACACAGGTCAATGCTGGATCCCCATGGTTTACCATATACAAAACAATCACATTTCTTCGAATAAAATTGAAAATTATTAATAACTTTTAAATTCACTATCTAATTAACGTTCGCAGAGGTCATATTTGAAAAAGTTTCAATTAGCAAGCAAGTTCCTAAGGAACCAGGCCTACAAGACGCTCAGTCATAACAAATAACTTTTTACGCGTTAACGATGACAGAATCTATCACGTACATCACAAAAACTGCCCAACAGCCATCATGACATCACTGGTCATGTTAAAGCAAAAAGTTTACAAGTTAAAGAACTTTCGTGGTTCTCCAAGCGTAGCGGCTTGGTGCAGCCACTTCACAACATGAATCATCAGGGCTTTGACATTGATCGCGGGGCTATTAAATTGGCGGACTTATCATATAAACACGATCTAACATACCAACTAGAGCTAATGAAACTAAAAATAAACATAGAGGGGAAATAACATTGATAGTATCAGGAAAATTCGCATTTAATATAAGGAAAGGTAGCGTTGCTGGTTGCTAACACCATTTAATAACTTATCCTCAAATATAAAGGTATCTTATTTGACGCCATCTCCCCAACAACACAAGTAAATGTAAAAACAAAACGCAGTTCTAGAAGCCCCAAAAAATTCCAAGCGGTTTGAGAACCATATAAGCATGCGCGGAAGTAACAACAATTAGCGGAGGAGAGAACAGAATAACTAATGTAACAATTGCTACGTAAAACATTTGATAATACCATGAACGTTTCCAACAGGTCGAAGAGGAAAACTGTCTTGCTGTGTGCCTTAGACAAACGTCTCAATGTATGGAAGCAACAGTTTGAAAGTCCACAGCTTGATAGAGCACTCAATATTCGCAGCAGGTAAATAGTGTTATGACTAAGAACAAGAGTCGAATGTTTGGAGTCGATCAATATCAGCTACCACACAGACGCTGCACATGCGCGGGTAACTGCATCACAATATTACCATAATATATAGAACCTAAAGCATTCGTACGTGATTTTAAACATCGAGACGTAACGTAAGATAATTTATTCATGCACTACATCACTCGTACAAGCTAATCAGTAACCGACCTTGAACGTCCGAGAAAACATCTTCAACGCACACAGAACTCGGACTATCTACATTTCGATTGATACACTTCTATTGCGTAATTTAACTCACCGAGTCACCATAGCAACTTCATACCAGCGCGCCTCCCTCCACCTAATCCTTGAATATATTTAAATCAAGCACCAGATCCGTAACTAGGTCACTAATCGTAGAATCAGATCCGAAATAAGTAATTATCTATCTTCACTATGAAACAAATGCACTGTAGTCTCTTCACTAAGCGACTGGAAGGCGCCAGATGGCTTCAAATAATAATCCCCATACGCAAAGTATGGGCAATACAAAAATAAACCACGCGGGGGAAGTTTGATTTCAGTTATATTTGGAAGGATAATAACTATGTTTTCCTGTTTCTAGTGCTTAACGGTAGCGAGGACCGGCGGCCAAGGAGCGCATTGCGTTACTAAGCTCAGTCAATAACAAAATGTTGTGTCGCAAAATGTGGGTGTTTATCTAACGGTCATATTCATTATGTATTTCAAGTCCAAAGCCGCTAACTTGAAATGTGATTGAACGCTGCTTGGGTGGCCGAGCAGGGCTTATGTACGAAGAAAATATTTTAGATTCAATAGCTCTGTACACCAGCGTTATCACATTGTTCTAGACTTCCATGCGACTGCATTTTAATGTGTATCAATTCAGGTTGTGACGACCGTCAACTGTGACAATAGAATAAATTAACATTATTCTAAGAGTACAGCGGAAACTATTTTAAATGTGTGGAACATAAGCAAGGAAAACGTCTATTACAACATGTGGGCGTCTTTTAAGCTCAATTGCTTGATTGTTATTTATGTTCCTAATATAATTGCTTTTCAATTAAGATAGACGGGCAAGTTCAGCTAATCTTGATGCGGGGTCAACGAACTAAGTAGATGGAATGAGGCTTATCTTGAAAGTAAATAAGAGAACTGCTTTAAAAATTAACTATATTTAATTATAGTCCCCATATATTGCTTTAAGAAGGTTAATGCTCTTAAAGCATAAGAAATATTTGCTTGCTGTTCATTTAACATCATCGCACGGATAAAACGGCTTGAAAAACACATTGGCGGGAATTGCGCGAAATGCTTGAAACACGGACATGGCGAAAGACTACAACCAAATGCTACTTGTGCTCCCATAAATACCACGAGACCTTGGAATAATAATTACCGATGTTTACTTAGGGCGTGACGTGGACGCTCTACTTTTCATTCAAACTGCAATTTGGGCAGATAACATTTAGTTTCGACGCAGGATGAAAATGTCAAGAGTAAACATAATGTCAGTACTTTTCTTTACTTCAAATTACTGAGTGGTTTTGTAACTGAATTTTTTTTCGTGACTTTTTTTATTCTAAATTAAAATAAATTCTAGTCTGAATGGTTTGGAGGAAGCTTGGGACAACTCTCGTAACCTCCCATTGAAAATTAGTGTTTTGACATATAGAATATATGTATCTGTGATATACAAAATGACAAAGTGACTCTTTGGAAAAATGTCTCAATAAACAAATCACGCACAGCGTTACATCGTATTTATTCTACGGCCTACGAATTGACCATTGCGGTTGTAGCCTCCTCCAGTTAAAATTCTTATGACAACACTTGTTTGTTTTCTACTACTTGAAGATCAGACTCATTTTTTTAATATACCTACTGTCTAGTGTACTACTGTCTAGTACACCTAGTGTCTAGTGATCGTAGTTGGGACCTTCCGTAAAACTGACAAAGCTTACAAAATATCCGTTTGATGTTAACCTAATTTCATAGGGACTCAGCTTAACAGATCATTTGATAAATGGTGCAACTCGGTACTATTACCTACGCATATATCTAAGAAAAATATTTGAAAACCATCGAAACACGAAATTAGCACAAGGTTATGGAAATGAGGTATTTTGGTTCTATTAGCGAGCGTACGCTAGACCTTGCTTTTATGGTCGGATTATTATCTTGCTGCATGCTTGGTACTTTAAGTATTCAGGGTTTTTCTATATCCCAGAATAACATTTTTTTAGTTTTCAGGCTAGATATAGAGTAGGAATTTATCGGCAGCATCGTAGCTCCAAAATCGGCTATTTAGACTCAGTTTGACAGTGGATTTTATCAAGAACATCCTCAAATTTATATCTTCAAGTTGATATCCTTCAATGAAGGCCCATATACGGAAACACATGGCAAACAATCCTTACTTCGTATGCAAAACGATCTGATTGCAATAAAGTGCAGATGGCCAGACGTATTAATTAAACTAAACACACATTGTACTCTGAATTATTAGCATCGATGAGTGCGGAACATTCGCGATCAAGAGCCTTAGTAGCCGAGAGTGTAACCGCATTGTAGGGAATCTAGGGCGACTACAATACCATGAATGCGGAATACTTTTTAGGGTTTCGTTCTCAAGAGAAAAAAACGTCCTTCTAGCTCCGTTTAGCAGTTGGATATTTGACAGATGATAAATACATCATCTGTCTGTTGCCGCTATAACGACAAATATTAAAAATAAAGAGTGTGGTTTTGCTATTGTTACTATTGAACTATAATATTTTTTTTTAAATAACTATTATTAGTATTTGTCTTACATTTTTTTGTCGTTTTTTACTTATAAAAATCGACTAGTATTCCTGCCAGCAATATGCATCGTATATAAAACGACATTGATAAAATTGCCAAAGGCAAAAAAGCGCTTAGTTTTTTTTTCACATTCCATATTAACATAATTCGTTTAAATATTTCCGCTAGTATTGAAGAGCTAGAATAGGAAACACATTGAGTTATCGCTTAACGGTTACAGAACATCAAGTTACGTAATCAAATCAAGTTCCAATCCATTATGAACCATAATAACTATCTCGATTGGAATCTGTCCTCTTAACCGACATAGGCGTTTACGAGACAGATGATAAAATGTATACACAAAAGCGAGTCGAAACTGCCCATCACAGGCACATTAAAATGCACTCTAAACACGAGTTAATGTTTATATTTATGATCGTTATTGACAATGAAATCACCTGAAACTTTTTAGTTTTTATAATAAACGTTCTTTATTTCCACTTTAATGAAAAAGTAAAGAAGCAACGGCGTCAGTATTCCGAGTCTAAGGTTTTATGAAACTAAGTTCTACTTTAATTTAGCGGACTCAGTCCCTTTGCTGGGCAAATGCCTCCAACAAATACTTTCACGATTATCTGCCATAGGGAACATAAAACCAGCTCAAAGTTTATTTAGACTGACTATTCGATGGCGGACTTGTAGTGATCCATTACGAAATCGCATGAAAAATGCTATTGAATGTGACTCAAAGTCAAGGTTTTACATTTACTATCGTATTGTCCAGTTATAAATCGGTTCAGCCAATATATTCGGTCAGTCTGGCTGTTGTTACGGTATCTCGATCGTGTTAGAGCACTAACGGGCGAGACATGAGCTAGCAGACAGCGCCCTGTGCTTGTTCTCAACACGACAATTTGTTACAGGAACATTGATTTGCAAATAGACTTATTGAAAATTCAGATTTACTTTGTTTCGTTTTCCATTTTATTTATAGAACAGGTGGACTTAAATGTTTTAGCACAATAAGTTTTTATACATTTGAATGAAGTAATATATATTCAGGGTTCCAACTTGTATCTATTTGTTATCCACATCAATTCACGTCAATCGTTTTTGTAACATATCCTTTACTTTTTCTAAATGATACCTAATTATCGGGATTCGACCGATACGGGTATCGACTCGCGACCGCCCAAGCCCACAAGGACTCCAGTTGGGTCCGAAACTATTCGGGTAATCGCGAAAAATACGCGTAAGCACACAGTTAAATCATTTATTAACATGCTTTACATCACTATTAATAAAAAACTCTTTAGTAGAATCAGAATCCATTACCTGGAATATCTCCTTCCTATGCCCCTTCAGACGGTCCAGGTTTTCGTCTGACGAGTAGTCGGAGGTCTTGACCAGGTTTTCTGCGGCATTCCTCGTGGACTGTCGCGTGCGGTGCGCAGGGGTCGACGGCTCATCGTCTTCCGCTATAGTCTCTGTAGTCACCTTGCTTGAAGTTTGGTTTAGTTGCCTGTTGGAGATAGTACTGATATAGAATATTGTGATTGATTGTATGACGTTCAAGTAATTTATATTGCTTAGCTTTTTTAGCTGAGGCGAAATACGTGTAAAACCCTTGTTATGTACGTGACTTGGCGACGCAGTTCGAAAAAGTATTATCTCGCGATGAAGGAACCTTTACCGAGCCATATGACATGTTTTTAAATTTATTAAGAATTCATAGGTGTAATATAATTAAATTTGAAATATTAAGGTTGTTTAGTAAGTGATCAATTGCCAGAGTAATGATTTTATATTAATCTACAACAGATAATTTTCTATTGTATGTAAATTGTAAACAATCCTAATGACTCTACAATTTAATTAACATTGATATCAGCAAAGCTAATAATTGAAACATTATAGTATTTGTTTACACTTAAATAAATAAACAAAGCAATAAAATTAGTACCCTTTTGCTAATATGCCAGAGTCGCTAAACTTTAGGTTACAGATACACAAACATTTAATCAACCTTGATTCATGTTGGCTTCTGTACTATGCAACAAATATTTGGCATATTGCCTATCATGTAATGTCAACTAAACACTATTCCTCAGTGTTAATTTATATAAAAACATTGGAGTTAAATGTTTGATCAAATGTTTGTAATGGAATGTGAGAACTTGTTGCATATGTTATCACAGGGTGAGGTCTGTTATCTAGTGACTCATTTCCTTCAGGCAAGGTAAAGTAATTTCTTTACATATCAGAGGAAAGCGGGACAATTAATGATGCAAATTTATTTAAAGTTCATTTTATTTCACTATCTTATTGTTTCTTTACATTTTTGGCTGTAAAATAATTTACAAAACATCCAGTATTAAAAAAACCAGAAAAAAATCTTTAAGTTTAAACTGAATTACCTCCTTGTAACATTCAAATCCAAGCTAAGTTGTTTCTAATAGAAGCTATGTATAACAAATAATGATACATATAGCTGCAAATAAATTCAATGAATAGTCATAGAGCCATATATAGCAATTTACTCAACATGCTATACAATACTATGACCAAAGTTCCAAGAATCTATGTTGTCCATTCTGTGACAAGGTTACATTTGAAGGCTTTGTGATGTCAGTTAAATGCATGTGACATCATAGTAAACAAAATCTGTCCTCCATAGGTACTCTGCCCTTAAACCTTGGAAAGTATTTGACTAATAAATTTTTGTAGGTGTAAATTTTTTTGATATCTTAAGGTTTACAAGTGTCCTGCAATGTAAGGTCAAACTTGCATGATAATTCTGAGTTGTAAACTTTATTGTAGTTGAATTAAAACTCTTTTGTATTTATACTTTTTTTGTAGTATCAGTAGTATGGAAGAAAACATTATGTATAACTTTATGAATGAAACACATGTTGTTGAGGACATTATAAATTGTTGTGATATGAGTAAATAATTTATCCTGAACTCTGATAAGACAATATCTAATAATAATAAGCTTTTTATAATACACTTAGATAAGAAACTTCACTTTGAAGTGCTAATAACTGACAGTTTTAGTTTAGCACATGTTAAATAGGTATTGATTCAAAGAATTTGGCAATGAACTATGCACTTTGTTGGTGATAATATTTAAATGAAGACATATTAGTACTTTTTGCTACATTTGGTTGCAAGCATAGCTGTCTGGACTTTATCTTTGACAGTTATAATCAAGGAAATGGATTTCGCTAGATAACGAATTTTAATCAAATAAATTCTGAAGGACGACTATTATTGAGCATATTTTAGGAATTTCAGTATTGGTATTGTAAGTATAAAGGCTGACTTACTTGACTGGAGTACTTCTCTTCACTGGAGTCTTGCGTCCAGACTTGTGCGTGTGCTGGTGATCCTCGCCCTCCACGCAGTTCTCACGGTCGCAGCTCGACCGCAGGAAGGGTGTCTTCGAACGAGACCTTGACCTCAATCCGCTAACCGTCGGGTTCTCCATGTTTTGTCAGAGATACTGACTTGATGTTACTACTTCTTTTACACCATCATTACACCTCGGTCTCACCAAACGATATGACGAAAGACTTCGCGAGGTATCGTCAAAAATTAATTAAGTTCACCAAATTTCAATATACACCGATATTGCACAAGGAAATCTATTTCTGTGGCTTCATGCGATGCCGCCAAAAGTAACGTAACGAACGTCTCGTTGACTTTCAGATACACTACACATGGATGCTCTGAATATAAACGTCGTAAGATTTTTTAATGTTTGATATGTTACAATTTATAAATATGTA
Organism: Trichoplusia ni; assembly: GCF_003590095.1. Taxonomy (NCBI): domain Eukaryota; kingdom Metazoa; phylum Arthropoda; class Insecta; order Lepidoptera; family Noctuidae; genus Trichoplusia; species Trichoplusia ni. The sequence goes on along the minus strand of NC_039480.1, from coordinate 15,367,694 downwards.
AAGGCCGTACATAAATTGTACACAAACGTGAGCGTGGAAATGGTTTTCGTGAATTTCGTAACTGCTCACTCGCTAAACATAAACTGATGACGTCATCAATCAAAAAGACGTTACTCGTTAGCAAATGGTGGGGGTTACACCATTACGAATGTCGTTTTTTACATCACAAGCTGAAAATATTATTTAAATTTTAAAATAAAGCCTAATATTACCTACATTAACTGTGCGTTGCAATCTTTCTTTAGTATAATAAAAATAAAGAACTTCATTGATTACTCAAAAGTGGTTAAGATATGGTATTCACCAAAAAAAGTACTGGAACGCGAAATGGTGTTGCTATTTTTCTTCACGCCTCACGGTCACCCGTCACTTTCTGCAATGGAGAAAATTATTATAGCTGTTTTCTTGTTAGGTCAAATTAAATTAAAGGGTAAAGAAAAATAAAGAGCAAAATGTTTTTTTTTTCTTTGAAATGCAGCATTTAAACTTCAAAATATAGCAGGACAGTTGGCAACTTTAAGACCGAAAACTGCCGAAAAGTACTTGTCACTTGATAATCTGTTGTTTTCTGTGATGGGTTTATTTTGGCGGGTGTACATATAATTGTAAACAAAATATTTCATCAGACGATTATCAGATAATGGATCCAAGTAAAGTGTTTAACAAATTAAAAGAGCTTGGGCATGTACACAGTAAACGTGAAGAACTACGTGAATTTTGTAAACTTAAAACAGAACAGGTGATTGCTGAAAAATTTGAATCTAAATTGTTGTCAAACAAGTTTTAACATGTTTATTGAAATTGTTTCAGATATTAAAGTTCTTACCGCGGCGTATTTTAAATAGTGATGGCTGTGACGTCTTAGACTGTATTTTAAATGGATTTCCCGAAAATGGAACAGCGGCGAAAGTCAAAGTTAAGGTACACAACCAATACACAACCTTTGAAAATTAAATCCCACTAACTTAACACAAAAAGATTTTTTTTAATACATTTATTTCCTACTAAAATGTACTTCTGTTAAAACCATCTCAATAAGAAAAACCCTGTAAAGTGTACATAGAATATGACAAGATGTCCTATGTTCATAACGTCAACATAGTACTTTGCCAGCCTTTTGGGCACACTCTCAGCCGGCAGCGATGCCGATGAATTTTTTGATTGATTGATATTTGAACTTGTAAATATTTAACTCTGTAAAATTGTAAATAATCTAATGAAAAGCAAATAAAAATATTACATAGTGCTTACGTTCTATTTATACATTTCCAGATCGTGGAGATTGTCCTCCAAACCATGCGGAAAGAGAATACGTCTCTTACTCACTGCAGTGATGTGACCAGCAGGCTGTGTCTGGAGCTACCGAGGCTGCCTGTAGAGGACTTAGTGCGATGGTGCAATGATAGCATACAGTCAATTGTGGATGATAGCGATGTTAATATGATGTTAGTATTATTAAGTAGTGGTTATACCCTTTAGACGCTCATGACTATTATGGTTATATAATTTTCTAATAATTAATCTTAAAATTTTCGTTTGCTAACCAAGGATGCCATCCTGTGATGTAGAGATGATAATTATATACTTATAAAGGGGAAAAGTTTATCAACTACAAGGAAATACATGATTGATGATTAAAAAAAAAAATTGGTTGGTGAGATTAGGATACATGCCACACACAATATCCAAAAAAATCTCATAATATTTTATCTGCCTCTGAATAGGTTTTAAATTTGGTTCTTAATTTCAAAATTCCCAGTTGGCGCGACGTGCTTCCGGAATGCATGAATGCGATTACATCACAAGACACCATCAAACACTGTGGCTCCGAGCTAAGTAGTACGGAGTACAAGGAGCAGTGTGTCCACACGCTGTGTCAGTGTCGCTGGAAAGAGGGGCAGCTTGTACAGCTTGCTGCTATGTTCAAGTAAGTTTATAAGCTGCTATTTAGTTTAATAAGTGTTTTGTACTTTGATCACGACACCATGAGACATTCAATTGTTTTGAAGTGTGTGGAATGATGGAAGCAGCTTCACAGCAAGCAGAAAAACAGAAGTACAATATTTCTTCATTGTTACATTATGAATATATATCATAAATAAATAATGAACTAACTATTCATGAATTGACTCAAATCATATGATTTTATTTGTACTTGTTTACAGGGACATGCAGTTATCTAAGAATGACCACAGGCAGGTGGTCAACAAGATATGTTCATATATAATAGATACCCCACCCGACACACTGCCTCCTCTAGTCCATCAGTTGTTAAAGTAAGTTTATATTAATTCGTTTTAAGATTTTCCTATAAATCTTATCTAAAAAAGAAAAGATTTGAAAGATACCTTTACAATGTCGTTTTAAAACACAAAATAAGTAAAGAGGTCATACACATATATCAGTGTGATATTTGACCTGAACTTGACTGTCATTTACCCACATTGTGAGTTTATACCCATCCCACTACAGCCGCGCTGATCTTAGGGCCTGTGCAAAATTATGGTTGGGAGTGGAGTATTTAAATTGCTAGAAGTACGATAAATATTCTTACGCCTTGGCCTTTGTCTGGGAGGTTAAAACCTTTTCAAACCAAAATATTGTGATTATACTGATTAGCCTCTAATGTTGCAGACTATGCAAGACGTACAATTTGGACACAGTACTGTCTTACCTGAGCTTCTACTTCAGCACTCGGCTGTACAGCAAGCTGGAGCCGCCGCCGCAAGACTCCGAGTCAACCACCATCGATATTGATGATATAGGTACATAACGATATCTATAGCTAGTAAATATGCAGCCTAAAAGCATACTTATTTAATACTTTATGGCTATTATTATAATATTTCGTTCTACTTCCACACGTATATTTTTTTTTTATACTTACACTAAGGTTTGTATGCCCTGTATCTTGTAAGAATAAAACCGGACACGTTCGATTCAGACTCACTGAGGGTTCCGTACAAAAAAGCTAAAGAAAATTAAAAACCTTTAAAAAATTAAAAATTAAAAGCTAAAAGAAAGAAAAGCATTTTTTACACTCACTAACATATTTATGACCACAACACGCGTTCTTTATTTTTAATTTAGCAAAATTTTTAACAGTTTGTGAAATTAAACTGTCTAGCTATCACCGTTCATGAGATGCACGTTCAGCGAACCTTCAGTCGCCTAGTTAATTTAAAAGTTGTCTTGAAACATACAGCACCCTTGGACATCATATTTTGTAACTTTGTGTGTACATAAATACTACACTGCACTGTTCCTGCCCCAGTCCCGCACAGCTCGGCAGAGCTAAGCCGCTGCCTGTCGACGTGCCTGTTCCACACGTCGCGCGGCGCGGCCGACCCCGCGCAGGTCCGCCGGCACGTGAGGCTGTGGCCGCGCACGCAGCTGCTGCGGGCGCCCTTCATCATAGACCTGGCGCTCGCCATGTCGGATAAGGGCGCTGACTTCAGATCTGTGTGTTTAGATGTAAGTTTCATGTGATTATGACTCAAGTCGTTTAATTCGCAGTTTTGGGCGTTGTCTTATTATGCGTTTATGCAATTTCATTAATTTTATAAGTGCTTATTATTTAAGGTTTTTGGCACATAACGATGCCTGGAATGGGTTTGTCTAGAAATACCTACTTATTTTCCATCTTACAAAAAATATCGCTAACAAGTTTTTCTTTTTGCGTAAACAAAAAAAAGTTGATTACAGTATGCTCAAATCAAGCGTGATGTCACTTGTATTTTCGTCACTTTAGTCAGCCCCCATTTCCATACGTCACCACTCTTCATAGCCTTTGATATGATTAATCATCGTCAAGATTTATTGATTTGGGAAAAATACTTTTCAAACCTAAAGGACTTATTAGATTATTTCAGTAATTTACCATATTGTAAAAAATCACAGACTTAAGCCAAAATTACTTCATCCGTAAAAAAAAAACAGCAAGTCTTACAATATCCAACATTACACAGGTAATAAGATCGGCGATAGAGCAGCGCGCTATGGATGACTTGAGATCACGAGAGTCAGCGTGGGTACGCTCTGTGATACCACCTGATGTCAACGTGGTCAGCGTGCTCAAACTTATTACTACTGAAAGGTAAGCAATAATAATAATAAAACTTTTTTGTGATGGCCTGATAACATCTATAAAAGATGATTAAAGCTGCATCCGTTTCAGGTGGTTTGGCTTTGGCACTTGCGCTGATGGCTAACAAGGCCTATACGGGAGCGACATCGCCGGTCGCAACGTCCGCAGACAAATTGAGTTCCTGGTGATGTTGGAGGTTGTGCCATTCGTTGGTGACGTAGATCGCGTTTTTTGGAGAGCAGATCGAACCAGGCACTGTCATGCGCGACCAGTCCATCAGATAATTTTTTCCTCCAACTATCACGGTCATCAGAGACTTTTTCCCAGATGTTCGGGTCGATTTTAAACGATACCATGTCGCGTTTAACGCTATCTTTAAATCGCAACAATGGCCGCCCAACTGGTCGCTTGGCATCTAATATTTGACCGAGGAGAGTTTGTCTTGGCAAACGAGAAGGCTCCATCCGTTGCACATGCCCTAGCCAGCGCAATCTTCTTTGTTTAAGGAGTGCGGTTATGCTAGGTATGCACGAGATACTAAGCACCTTCTCGTTTGTTACTCGATCCTTCCAAGAAATATCCAATATGCGCCGGAGACAACGCATATGGAAGTTGTTTAATCTCCGCTCCTGTTTAGCATACGATGTCCAGGTCTCCGCGCCATACAAGAGTATGGACAAGATGCATGTCTGGTAGATAATAATCTTAGTCTTAACTGTTAGATATGTGTTGTGCCAAACTCTTGCGCTCAGTTTGCCGAACATCGTAGAGGCCTTGCCTATGCGGCTGTTTATTTCGGCGTCCAAGCAAAGGTTATTTGTGACTGTGGATCCCAGGTAGCAGAAATTTTCAACAACCTCCAGTGGTGAACCATCCAATGAGATTGTGGGTATCTCAGTAATCCCCTGCGTCATAATTACCGTCTTTCTTTCGTTGATTGACATAGAGAATTGCTTACAAGCTTTATTAAACTTATCCAGCATTTCCTGAAGTTGCGATGGGCTTGAAGCAACAAATGCTGCATCATCCGCAAACAGTAAGCTGTCAACGATAATATCCTGGCGATGTTTTTTGGATTTAAGGAGCGAAATATTGAAGAGCTTACCATCCACCCTGGTGTGAAGGTGTATGCCTTGTTGATTATCTCCGAACGCAACTTTGAGGAGTACAGAGAAAAATATACCGAACAGTGTTGGTGCTAGTACACAACCCTGCCGGACCCCTCTTCTCATGTCAAACGGGTCGGATGTAATGCCCTTATAAACAACAGAGGCTTTCATGTCTTCATGGAAAAGCCTTATTAGGTTTAACAGCTTCGGTGGACAGCCAATCCTCTGCAGTACAGCGTATAGCCCCTCCCTGCTCACAGTATCGAATGCCTTGTTTAGGTCAACAAAGGCTGTTAGCAGAGGTGTTCTCTGTTCCCTACACTTTTCCTGAAGTTGCCGGAATGTAAATATCATGTCTGTGGTAGATCTTTGTGCGCGGAAGCCACACTGAGATTCAGGATATACTCGATCAGCTAGCAATTGTAACTTGGAAAGGATCATACGACCAAGTAGTTTGCCAGCTATACTGAGTAAGGAAATTCCGCGGTATGAGTTGCAGTTGCCGCGGTCACCCTTTCCTTTGTACAATGTGATGATGTTTGCATCGCGCATATCCTGAGGGATGTATTCTTCATTCCAGCATTTTACAAAAAAAGTTATAGAGTATTGGGGCCACACAACGCACCTTGATAATTTCAGCTAGAACACCGTCACTTCCCGGACTTTTACCACGCTTTAGCTGGTTGATAGCGGTAATAAAGTGCTCAACTGTAGGTACAGCGTCGAGCTCGGTGCAAACAGGTAACTCGGGGAACATTTGAACTGCTTCATGCTCTACACCAATGGGTTGAGAGTAGAGATTTGAGTAGTGCTCTACCCATCTATGAAGCTGCCGATCCGCATCTAAGATGCAAGAGCCGTCAGCCTCCTTTAGGGGAGCTGTTTTGTTTGGTAAAGGACCCAGCGCTTTCTTAATACCCGAGTATACACCAGAAAAGTTGCCAGTTGAAGCATGACTCTGAATACTTTTACAAAGTTCCAACCAGTAAGAATTGGCACAAAAGCGCACATTGCGTTGGAGGTCTGCTTTGGCTTTAGACAATTCGCCGCGTGTCGTACTTGTCGGATTCTGTCGATAGTTCAGTGACGCCTGACGTTTTACATCCAGAAATGGTTGAAGATGGTCGATATTTTCTTGGAACCAGTCATATTTTGATGTAGGTTTGTAGCCGAAAGCTTTTGCCGCAGTTTCCGTGAGAATAGATTTTATTTTAACCCATTCGTCGCTGGCTGACATGTCAGGATCCCAAGAAGCTGATTCTTCTTTAATTAGCTGCTGGTAAGAAGCTATCTCATCTTTGGATGTTGCCGTTGGTACTTTCAATTTTTTACGACCTATAGATCGCGACGAATGTATCTTTTTGGGGCAAAAAGATGCCGTGGTGACGACGAGTGAGTGGTCGGTATCACAATCTGCGCTATGGAATGTTCGAGTGTGCAGAATGTCCCCCAAGTTCTTCTTTCTAGTCAATATAGTGTCCAACTGATGCCAGTGTTTTGAGCGAGGATGTTTCCAGGACACTTTGTGCATAAACTTTCCTTTAAAGTAAGTATTGGTTACACAGAGCAGATTCTGCGAACAGAATTCTAAGAGACGTTGTCCGTTCTCATTTAATGTCCCTACACCGTGACTACCCATGCAATCTGGCCAGGATGCATGCGATTGACCCACACGTGCATTAAAATCCCCCAGGATAATTAGGCGATCCCCTGACCGAACCCTACTTAGAGTTTCACATAATTGGTCGTAAAAAAGGTCTTTGGATTCGGGAGAAGATTTTAAAATCGGTGCATAAGCGGATATTAAGGTGACAAAGCCGCTGCTTGTGCTTAAACGACACGTCATAATGCGTTCCGACACTCCTCGAGGATCGTCTATTGCACTGAGTAGGTCATTCCTTACAGCAAATCCTACTCCATGTTGGCGACTTTCTGAAGATTTCTTTCCTTTCCAGTAGAACGTGTAGTTGGTCTCACGTAACGAACCTTCATCAGGTAATCTGGTTTCTTGAAGAGCTGCTACAGCTATGTTGAGTCTCCAAAGTTCTGCGTCTATTACCGCAGTTTTGCGCAGATGTTGAGTGCAATCAGAGCTTCCAGAGGTGTCCGGGAAGCCTGTCCTCATAGTACGGACATTCCATGTACCAAAGCGCATGGATTCACGTTTCGGAGTTTTTTTATTATTGTGATTTCTTTTTGCCGCAGGTGAAATCGTTAACGGCACCGACACTCTAGTTATACTAGTGCTTCCCACACCCAAGGGAAACAGGCCAGCACCGAGACGGACAAGTACCTTACTGGCCGGGGGCTGCCCGGCTTGAAGCGGGCGGTAACTAGTCAATGGGCCTTCGATGGACCCTCCCACTGTCGAGAGTGACCCCTGGCGTCCGCGCTTACGTCTATCTGCTTGGACTTATAACCGGTCACTGCCACTCCCCGTGTTGTTTTCCACACAGCATAGCTGTAGTGGGTGAAGTGACCTCTCCACGGATGCTGCATCGCCTGGGATGCAATTAAGATAGTGCAGGCTTTCCCAAGACCTACACCACTCTCTCGGCGTCTCCGACTGGATCCACAGGAACGACGAGTCGTTACGTGCGGAGTCGGATTCGCTGCAGGTGCTTTCGGCTCCACCACCACCGGGTTTATTTCGAGTTGACCGTCTCTGTGGGGAAAGGATTGGAATGCTTGAGGAGATGGAAAGGATGGGAGGGATAGCAGGGATAGGGTCAGGGACACTAAAGTCACGGAAAGGACAGGATTGTGACTCTAGTAGCTCGAGCAGTCCGGGGTCGCATACCCGTAGTGGCTTTAGACAGTTATCGGAAAGATAGCCGCCAAATCCACCCTCTGGACGGAATAATAATAAAACTATACAAGAAGAAAAACATGTTAAAATTAAACTTTATGCACAGCATGTAGGGTGCAAAATTGATTGCAGTGCCGTTTTTTCAATGTTCAAAGGGCAAACTATTCTAATCCAGAGATCGATCGACAAAGGATTACTGATCATAGTATAACAGAAAGTTTTTAATGTAAAAAGGAAGGAACAAAATCAAGCAAGCTCTCCCTTGTATTCCAACTTTGATGATAATCTGCTAATCTATGTCACTAAACTAAAGCAACTTACCTTCGCTTCGGATCTGTAGCGGGCATTACAAGAATTTAACCTTTACCGTTTTATATTCCAGTGCCAACCACAGACAGCTAACAGTGGTGGGTCTAATCAACCTAGCATTCTTATTACTCTCGGTGAATCGACTGAAGCCAGTGGCCCCTACTTGCTGGTCGCACGGTAAGCTGATACTAGTCCGGCTGTGCAAGGCCCAGCCCGAGACAGCGGGACACATACTGAGCCAGCTCGCGGATAAACTGTGTGGAGATGCGTCACAGAAACAGTATGCAGGTATGTTTTGGTTCTAGTAACCTCTTTTCTTTCGGAAACTTATTGAAAAACAGACAAAAAATGATTTTGAGACACTATTTGGTAAGTAAATATGAATAAAATTTGAATCTATATCATGAATGAAGAAATAACGAAAAAAAAACTGTTTATAATATTGTTTAAAAAACCTTATAAACAACAGTAACTTTTTTGTCAAAATTGGGGAAAAGTGACAGCTTTTTCACATTAAACGAAAAATAAAAAAAATGGTTCGTCCAGTCCGAAGTTCCAAGGTAACAAACATTAAAAAAAGCAGAAGAATCCTCCTTGAAGTTGAAAGTATGTTATTAGTTTGAAACCTTCAAGCACTTTTTACATTAATTTATCCTAATAATCTTGAAAGTTAACAAAGAAATCGCTACCAACCACATCTCCTTTTCCCACCAGACTGCTTATACATACTATGCAAGTTGACCCCGGTGTCAGTAGAGCGTTGCTCAGCCCTAAGCTCCATAGTGGAGGGCTGCCAGGCGTCCGGCGCGGACTACTCGGCGGCCGCGGCGGTACTCGACGCCGTACACCCGCTGCTTAACTTCAGTACTAGGACTAGAGATACACTGGTCATGGTGTGCAGGAAGGGATTGTATTCTAGGTAACAAATGTATTTTTATATACAGATTATTTTTTACGCTTAAACTGATCCCTATAACTTATTACTTAAGGTCTATCTTATGAACTATCTAAGCTAGAACGATGAAATTTCGACAGATGATGTGTTGCTTCTATTACAAGAACAAAAATAGCGATTTTTATTTTTTGTGTCAATTTTTATTGCTATGAACCCTCAGTGCGCGCTGTTGATACTGGCTGAATATTGAAAGTTGATTGATACAATTTTCGTTTTACCCCTTATTTTTAACCTTAAACATCGCTTTATCTTCCAGCGGGAGCTAGTATACGCTTCAGCCTTTACTTTTTGCTGAATACAGGACGCTTTTGCTATTCATCTCAATAATTCCTCAACCCTTTTCGACAAAAAATGTGTTTGTTAAGATGTTCTCGCCCCCGCAGAGACTCCCAGCACCGCTGCGTGGCGCTGTCGGGCTTGCTGTCGCTGCTGCGCCACGTGCGCGTGAGCGGCGCGCCCGGCGCCAGCCACACCGACCAGTCCCACAGCGACCAGTTCAGCGCGCACTCCTACCTCACGCAGCTCACCGTGGACCTGCATGCCACGCAACAGGGGAATGTGTGAGTCAACATCAAAATCAAAACTCATTTATTCTAATTAGGCTACTAAGTATAGTTACCGGCAAGCTGACCTTCACCTGCGCAGAAGTGATTTTTTGAGTCCCTTTTGCGGTATGAAGTGAGACGCGGGGCGGACTAAAGTGTAGTGATTGGCCCGTAGCGCATCGCGTCATAGCCGTCATGAGTGATTCGTTCTTTGATGCAGTTTCATGCCCTCAAGACGTTTTTTTTATCGCAGGGTAACATCGCGAGTTCGTAACGAAGCGATGTGTATGGAAGTAGTGTCCATACTGCGGCGGTGTCTCGTGCAAGACGCGCTCGTCAAACAACTGCTTTATACACGTAAGTTAAGATAAGACTTCATCATTACCGTTTTTTTTTCCTTCATTAGGGGACCCAACCTCCTTTATTTATCCAGTTTATGCTCAGATGTAGTTTTTGTCGCTCATATAATAACGATTTTATAATTTTTAGGGTTTGTATTTTTGGAATAGTTGGTACCTACTTCTGACATTTTTTGCACAATATTTGAAGAAATTAAATAATTATTTTCTAGAAATATACGACTGCGCAAAAGACAAACCGTCTTTACATGAATCGATCCTGGAACTTCTGTATGAGCATTTGAGCAAGTATTTACCCGACGGGGATGGGGTTGCCACTTTACTCTTCAATAAGTGTGTGCAGATGAGTGGTGCTGGCGCCATATTAGTTGTAAGTATTCATTTCTTATTTCACTTTACTATCTTACCAGTTTTCAATGTCTCATTGTTTTAATATTTATGTCTAATACACTTGCTATAAGCGCGTTTTTTTTACCCTTCAACTCTATCTGCAACCACTTGACTTACGCATGAACTTTCATTTGTGTGTTTATGTAGCCGCTTGGAGAAAAAAGAGTTTTATTGCCTCATGTACCGTAGTTTAAGCCGTATTTTTTTGCAAAGCAATAACAACCAAAAAAATAATGTGTGTAAAAATAAAGTAGCTTCTTTTTTTTCTTATTCACTCTATTAATTTATAGAATACACACAAAATAATTAAAAAAAAACACATCGTTAAAAAAATATGCTGTACCAGGGTGCTGCTTATTTCTAAAGAAATATCTACCAGCAGACCAGTAGACCTGCCTGAAGTGTTTGAGATTATGTATGTATATTTAAATCACCAGGAACCGATAGCCCGCCTCCTGTACTCAGTCGCTCAGTTCCTCCAAGCTACGGAGGAGGAGGATCTCGAAGACATCCTGTCCAGCCAGCCCGCGGAGTCCGGACACGCCTTCTTGAAGAACAAGCTCTCTGCTATCATGACGAAGTTGTGTGGAAGTGATAGTTTTGGGAATATTGATATGGTCAGTGTAAAATGATTCACGTTTTTTGTTTAAAACCCTGTTGGGCTTAACCTTTTTTGTGTCATTGGATCTGGTCTTGTTTAATTTTATCTTGTTTATGCTGGACCCGACAACATTTGCAATTAAATTCAATTAAATAATTCAATCACCAGACAGGAACTTAACCTGTTACTCCAGAAAATACGGCCACTAAGCTACCGAGATTAGTTGGTAAATCGACTGGCAGGTCATTAACAAATATGTAATTTGATTTTGTTCAATGAATCGTGACACGACTTATGGCGGATGAAATCATTTCTTAAATGAAGCTTTGGGTGTTTTTATGTTTGTTTATTAATAGGACGTATATATATATATTTGGATATCCATCCTCAAAATGACTAACAAATAAGACCACGATTTTTCGTTACATCTACCAAAAGCGTAATATATTACAGGAGGATCCTGGCCTATCAGACTTGACGCCTGAATCGAAAGCTAAGTGTCTGAAGGTGCAACAGATACTGCAGTGTTACGAAGCTCTCATCGCTCACCAGATAATGCAGTGGAACCAGAACAGTACGAACGCAGCCAACATCGTTCACAAGCTGTTTAAAGCGTGCAATGAACTGTTGGAACAGACGAAGGTAGTTCACGTCGCATACAGTTTTTTTTACCTGTTTACCGTGCACCTGGAGTCTATAGTGTAACGTTTTGAAAGTGCCTGTAAAACGGTCTACCTGAAATAAAAAAATTATATTGATTTCCTGTTTCAAGTTATAAAGGCTAAAGATTAGTTAAGAACCGTTGAATGCTGTTCTGACCTGAATATCTTCTTTCTACCTCTCCTAAGAAAAATAATATTGGCCCATTTAAATTGCAGTCATCAATATCCTGGCCTAAATGACAGCTAAAGCTAGTATTCAATCCAACTTGCAAAATGTCGAAATCTTAATTACAGCTTTAGTTTCCATAGAATTATTATTATTACTTCAGGCAGTATTTTTTAGGTGTTACCAAAATCAAGCAAGAAAGGCAATAAGACTCTTAATGAGACACGAGAGACGGTAAAGTCGCAAAAGTCGCAAAAAACGCAAAAGTCGCAGAAGGAGAAAGGGAAAGCTCCAGTCAAACTGGGTAATCTAGTCAAAGATAAGGCGGGACCGTTTAAACAACTGCCTTGCCTGTGGGACCTGAAGTTCTGTTTGAGAATCGTTGAGTTGTTGTACAGGTAAATAAAACATATACATATGTGCTTAAAGGAGTTATTCTTTAGCTTTGAGCTGCTGTGGAAACTGCCAGAAAGTCGTATCTGTCCTCTAAAACTTTGACTTTTTACGTCGGATTAAAAAATTTGAGAGTTTTCTATGGAAAAAGTAGTACAAATGAAATCGAAAATAGGCGTTTCGACACCTTTGCAGGTATCATGGTCACGGGAAGACTTCTTCATCCTTTGTATATTGCAATAACAAATTGTTCGTTGCCCAGTGAATTCGTCCCCTGGAGCTCCCTGGATCAGCGCAACCATATCCGCGGTCGCCGCGACTTCCACATCTGGTCGCTGAAGAACGTGCAGTCCGTGTTGCTCGGGGACCGCCTCGACAAGAAGGCAGTAGCCACGCACGTCGTCGGCATAGCTGCGGTTATCTACAATAGATGTGTTTGTAGGTAAGCAGTATGTACAAAAATTTAAGATATATATTAATAACTGACTGAAAAACTTCGTGCCGCTTAGTTACCTAAAGGGGCAAAAATATGAAAATATTAACATAAATGACGTCACCATTGTAGCGCCACGCTATATATACAAACAGAGTTTCACTTTTGCCTAGTCTCATCATCATCCTAGCCTTTACCAACTATGTTGGGTTTGGCTTCCAGTCAAACCAGATGCAGGTAAGTATTAGTTGTTTTATAAGGATCGTCTTCCTATCTGACTTCCTTAACACAGTTAACTGGGCAACATGTTATCCGATAGTAAGACTGGTTTTTAGACTTTTCTGCTGCAGGGTCATCTGACTGTTAGTCTGTCTGCTTTATCTTCTATCCGTCAGTATCACTACATAGTATAAAACAAAGTCACTTTTTCTGTCATCATGTTGTATGTCCCTATGAACGCTTAAATCTTTAAAACTACGCAACGGATTTTGATGCGGTTTTCAACAATAGATAGAGCAATTCTTGAGGAAGGTTTTAGTGTATAATAAGTTTATAGGTTTTGTGTAAACTGACAATATTACAACGATATTAGTTAAACATGTCGGAAAAAATTAAGCCATTCGAGAGCTTTCCTCGAGAACGCTGCCAAAACCTTTTGAGTTACAACAAAACTATGTATGGCGGGTTTGTACCTCTTTAATAAATCTACAAAAAAGTCCGCGGTGGTATATGTCTATCTTCCAAGGATAACCCACAATAACCATTTTTATGTGTTTTCTTAATACAGTAAAATTATGGGTTATTTACGAACCTATTTTTAACAATACAGTATTAATCCTTATCCAAATAAATAAGTTAGATATATTATACATGTAATATAGAACAAAATTGCCTTTTACACTACACCAAAAAAGTGAATAGGTAATGAGTTATCGTAATATTAAAATCTCCGCGCGAGAAATTAAAAATCGATGAAACGTAGCGAAGATATCGTTGGCATCTATATACTAATATACTTATACTAATATATAAAGCTGAAGAGTTTGTTTGTTTGAACGCGCTAATCTCAGGAACTACTGGTTCAAATTGAAAAAATATTTTTGTGTTGAATAGACCATTCATCGAGAGAGGTTTTAGGCTATATATCATCACGCTGCGACCAATAGGAGCGAAGAAAAAGTCATAACTTATATCTTCTAACCACGCAGACGAAGTCGCGGGCAACAGCTAGTACAATTATATTTTGTTGTTACAGGTTTCAAGATATGTGTGATTTCGACGATCAAACGACTCTTAGTTGTTTGGAAGTTTTCAAGACCTGTCTGACATTAATGTTCTCACCTAAGTATTCGTTGAAGATGGATGCAGTGTTGTCTACCTGTCTTGTTACTGTCAGTGAGTAAACATCAGAGATTAAGGGAAATTAAGTGCTAAATATTGCTTAGGGCCACATGTTGCTTATGCACAAAACATTAATATCGCGAAATGTATATTTCTCATTATGATTTCGCTGAAGGATTCCTCCAAAACATCGTTTTCTGAAGATATATGTATATAATCTTAATAAAAACTGATTTATCGTAAAACACTATAACGACCTTGAAATCTTATATACCTTTCTTTTCTTTCCCCGTAGCTGAAGGCAGAGCGCCAACCGGACCAGAATGCATAGCAACCATCTTAGAATCGATCCACAGTGCACTCCTACACATAGAGGACGAGAGCGTGCCGGACGAAAGAGATCTGATCGTTAAGAAACAGCTGGCGGTACTCATACAGATAGCGACACTGTTGCTAGAAACGCCCATCGCTACGTGCCCGCAGAAGACTAGCGTAAGTGGACTTTATGTATTGTGTAATAAAGACTGTTGTCGGCTGTGTATTTTATGGAATGATGCTAGAGAATTAAAAATAGTTCGTGGGTCATACAGACGCTTGTCCTGCGCGAGGAACCAATCCGCGGCGCGTATTGCCGGTTTTTGTCGGTTAACTTCAACACAGATGTGCGCTAAAAACAGTTTCTGAAAAATCCTGTGTTATAGAAAAAAAATAGTAAAAAATGTATTTCCCTTTTACTGGTTCTGGTAGAATTACGCTCTAATCCTCTCATTTCCTTTCTTGATGATTAATTACCTAAATACGATCCTTCCAGTTTTCTACTATCTGTTTTATTTACAATTTACTTCGCCAATATCACAGATACTAGTGAAGTTCGAAGACTACATCCGCACTAGCAAGCAAGACTGTCTCTCGCTAATAGGTCCGCTACTGACTGCATTCTGCAGCGAGCAACAAGAAGCGCCACTTCTAGACGAACTACTTGCGAAACTGTCGTGTGCTCTCGGCAGGATTGATGTAAGTTAAAATGAACTTTATGGTATTGCTGGAGAATACATTTTGATTTGTGGTGAGGAGAAATAATCTCTGACTCTAGGCAAAATTTTCGTCAAATTCTCGTGAGCTTGTGTTACGACTAATGGGATTCAATTTGAACCCTAAATTGATCCCCGTAGAATACATTTAGCTTTGTGTTGTGGTTTTATGCTTTGCTTTTGCTGTTAACAATTTAACGTAGGTATAGTTACCGGCACGGATCTTGAGCGCTTGGTGGAAAAGTGGGATCGCTTTGCGTATCCAAAAATAAAACGCTAATCATTTGTGCGTACTCGTCGTCTTGAAGTGCATGCAACTTCAGCAAAGAACGAATTTCAACCAATCACGAGTGACGGCTATGACGCAATGCGCTGCGGGCCAATCACTGCACTTTAGTTCGCCCCGCGCCCCACTTATACCGCAAAAGGAAACCAAAAAATCACTTCAGATGAAGGTCAGCGCTCAAGATCCGTGCTGGTAACTATAATTGTTACTGAACTGAATACCTTCCAATTAGATACAATAACTAGCAAGGTATTTTTAAACCTTTTTGTGGACGGTTTTACGACCCTGTAAACATTTACAACGACTTGGTGTGCCTAATCTTCAATTGATACGTCTCTAGGAGGAAGACACATCAGCAGGCGAGGACACCGCCACGTTCCCCGCTATCGAGGCGCGCAGCGGGCACGGCGTGCTGGGCGCGCTGTGCGGGGCGCTGGCGCGGCGCGGGCGCGCGGCCGAGCAGCTGCTGGGCCGCGCGCGGGACCTGGCCGCCGCCAGCCGGCCCGCCGCGCACTCCGCGCAGCTGAGGATCGAGAAAGGTAGCACGCGTACATCTATATGTGATTACTTGCATGAACTGTGACTTAAAAACTACTTGCTATCAGTTTTTAAGTCGTCAAAGCCTATGATTTTAAATACATAATATATTATGTTCTAATATATAAAATTCCCGTGTCACGATGTTAGCTACCATACTCCTCCGAAACGGCTTAACCGATTTTTTTTACCAAATTTTATATGCGTATCTAGTAGGCCTGACATCGACTAACATCCATTTTTCATACCTCTAAGTGTTAAGGATTGCTCACACTAAAAAGATATATTTTATTTTTGGAAGACATTGTCTGTTATTTTTTTTTATAATGTGGCATTAAAAATACATACAACTAGGCAAAATAACGTTTGCTGGTAGTATACTATATAAACTTAACTTTACAGGTCGATTACAAAAATAAACTTGTTCCTTGTCCCCAGAACTGACGGAGTTGTACAAGTCCCTGGTAGTGCAGCTGTGCCAGCTAACGTCGTGGACGCTGTCCTGCTGCAAGCTGCGCTGCTGCGCGGGCGCAGGCTCCGAGCGAGTGCTGGGCGCCGCCGTCAGGCTGTACGCGCTGCTGGCCGCGCTCGCCAGGCAGCTACAGGTCGGACTGGCGCAGACAGTGAGGTGGGCAAGTATAGCGTGACGAATGGAAAGGTGATACAGAAGCTTTATTCTTGAAGCAAAACTTCTAATACGGGTCCTAACAAGTTTGCGTTATACTATTAACGCTATCGAGACTAGGGGGGTGGATATGTAAGCAAAGATGCGATAAAATGTTCAACACTCCTTGGGGGGGGGGGGGGTAGAAAGAGAAAGGGTTGAATTCATTTCCACGATACGAAATTTCACTTCTTCCGCATCCATGTTTTTATTACAATCGTCTCCAGCCCTAAGGAATTTAATCCTTGTGTCGCGGGGTTTGCAAATTCTCATGCAAATTGTACTGTTCCCAGGTTCGAGCGCCTTCTCAAACTAAGCGGCAAGAAGCTATCGACAGTGACAGACAACTTGATAACATACTTAGAGGCGTCGCAACAACAGCACAACGCAACCAAAGTGTTGCGGGAGACTAAACTAATACCGCGACTCGTGTTGGAGGCCGAGACGTTCAGCAAGCAAGTCATCTTGCTGGCTAATAAGGGGAATGTAAGAATTTTACATAACACCTATTTAAGTTTAAGGTTACTTAAGTTTTGAGCTTGGTTGCTCGAAACTACTCCGCAGTCAGCTCATGTTTAAGGATTGGTACGATTAAGGGGGAAATCCAGTCAGGCAATCCCGATAAATACGCGAGAGCAAACCATAAATAAGTTAACGAGAATTCTTGCATTCTGCATGCTCATAAACTTGTTATGTATTCGAAGCCATGGCTGACTTGTAGTGGCGTCGTTGTAACGTCAGTTTTGCTCATGCTGGGTAAGCGGTTCATCCGTACAAGGAAGTGAGTTCTTACTAAAAGTAACTCACTGGTTTCAAGGATTTCGGACGTTTCTAATAGTAACGCCTGCTATATAAAAAGTAAATGAACCAAAGGTAATAAATTCTGTATTGTTTTACAGTTGAATTACCAACAGTACTTATCGTTGGGAACTGCAAGAGATTTCAGAATCAAAGCGCCGGTGTTACAAGAAGTCCTCAACGCCCGAGAACAAGCTGACGAGACTAGGGAAGAAGGTAATGTATACTTTATTTATTAACTTGTTAGCACCCCCAGACGACTAACGGCTTGATTTAATTACGTAGCTTTTCGTTAGACTCGATCGTAAGATAGTTCAAATAAAATTGAAATATATGTACCGTGTTGAAAGTCTTCAAGCTTTTAAGGCTTATTATTCAATATTTGCAGCTGGTTCAGTTCCGATGCCGCAATAAATACATTTTTATATTATTTATGTTCTTTTCCAATTATATCTAATACAAGATACGTGGATTTTTTCTATTAATATGAAGCAAAACAACTTAAAAGAAAATAATAATACACCATCTCCATACTAACACCACCTATTGTCTTAGTTGTACACTTTCTCATAATGACGATGTCATTCATACTCTATTAGTTTACAACAGATGGCGTTAGCAAGTCTGATTTAAACTCAACTGCATAATAGAGCCTAAGGCTGGTTATTGACGGAGAACGGCTATATTTGCTGCGACTTTAAGCGATTTCCTAAATTTCGAGTTTAATTTCGGCTTATTCTACGGTCTTAATTAATTATTCTTTTTGTTCCAGACGTGGATATTAATGACGCTACAACAGAAATCATTCCGCCGGTAGACGATGACAACGATAATGAGGAGGAGATTGAAGAAGACAGCGACGAAGAAGCTTCTAGAAGGAAACGGAGAAGAGTCTCTTAATGTTATTAATTATCTATTACGTTTTAAATAAATATTTTTATTCAAAAGCTTTAGTTGATATTTCATTTATTTAAAAACCTGTGTCGGTATTTAGGATTAAATATATGCAAAGCCTATACCTTTCATTTGGATAGTAAAGGCTGTTAGTAACAATATAAGAACTGTTTTAAAGAGAAAACGTACGGGATTCTCTCACAATGAAATTACAATAAAAACGGTATTTTGTTTATAAATTTTAGCAAAGAGTTTGAGTCATCCTCAATTTTTTTTGTTCACACCGTCAAATTCATGACTGTAACAAACGTTGGGTAATCTCTATCTTTATTTTTTTTAGTAATACTAATTACGGACTCTCACCCTGTAGGTACCCTAAAGATGATCAACTGTATCTGTAGCTGTACCTAGCTACATCTTATCAAAATTACACAAAGCTTTAAAAGTTCTAAGTGCCTCCAAAGTCCGTACCGTGTCATATGCAAAGTCTATCCTATCGTAGAGTCTAGACAAGTCGTATTCCATCAGCGTATCTTAGATTAGCTCGAAACTAGGTTTACGGTCCACATTCAAATGAATTACTTTACGCTTTATTTCTTCGAAACTTGGGACACTCTTCGTGTATTAACATTAGATCGTTTTGTATAATCATGATATACGAATATCAACCTTAGTGCTTTGCAATAAAGGCCTGTAACTTCCATAAGCTGTTAATTAGGATAGTGCGTTAAGGACCTCGAATTTAATGAGGAATTTTAACTAATTACCTAATTAGTTCTTATGTACTATTCTAACTTCGAAAACTTACTAGTCATCTACTTTGCTAGGATTTGCTTAGCCGTTGTTTATGATAAGCCGTCGATTAGAATAAAAAATGTTATTACAAATACACCACAACTGTATTTAATTTGAACACAGGTAGTTTATAACCTGGATTAACACAGGTAGGTAGGATAGTTTAGCTATTATCTAAACGTATGTAGGTGCTTAGTGCTCACGCCCACACTTACACTAGGAGGGGGTCCTCCTCACTGCTTCAATTAACAACAAAGACTTAATTTAATGAAAAATACGTTTCAGACATTTTATCTCCAACATCCAATGCTTTTAGAATCCACAGCAGATTAAACGCAATTCCAAGTATAAGACCTTTTAGGATTTTCACAGAATTCGTTAAAGATTGCTAGTGGCGATTCTACAATTCTATTCTATACAGGCAAATTCAATACCTATTTTATTTAAAACTGTTTTTTATGCTTACCTAATACTAAAGGTACTTAGCTTGGCAATTTCGTTTTTTCGGAAAAACAATGTAGAAATGACTGTACGTCTGTCAACACTGTATCTCATGAACTGAGATAGGTAGAAAGTTGAAATTTACACTAATAATGTTTTTAAAATTTATAAATTAAAATTGATTAAGTAACTGTTGTTTTGTTGATGTTTTTACAAATTAACTGTTCTTTTAAGTAAATGATAAAGAACACCCGAAAATAGAGAGACAATCCCGAAACACCGCGTGAGTAAACCTTCAAAATAAATAATAATAATACAATTATATTTACATTAACATGTCGCTCCCGTATAGGCCTTGTTAGCCATCAGCGCAAGTGCCAAAGCCAAACCACCTGAAACGGATGCAGCTTTAATCATCTTTTATAGATGTTATCAGGCCATATACGATATACATTAACATGATTCAATTTTTCGTACTTATTGTTTACATTTAAAAACTACATAAATTCTGTTAGGTATTATTGTTCTGACTATTCATTAGCAGGCTAGCATATTGTAGGGTATTCACATAATATGGTTAATAGCTCGACAAATATTTCCAGTTACAAAAACTACGTAACGTTGTTTGTGGGTTTCCTGATATAACCTATCATTACTACGGTACCTACCTACTGCAATGTTTCAGACCGCAAAAAGCAGGATCGAACACGTAAAGGATAATGTTCATTTGTGCGATCACTCAATGTTCGTTAGAGTTTCCAATCTAATATATAAAATTCCCATGTTACGGTGTACGAAATTGAACTCCTCCGAAACGGCGTTACCGATTCTTATGAAATGTTGAGTGCATGTTGGGTAAGTCTGAGAACAGGACGACATCTTTTTCTCATAGCTCTATTTTTTTTATTCCCTAGAATAATTTGTATGTGCATGGTTTTCGTCCTGTTTCTAAGGAATCCTAAGAGTTGCTACTTCGACTTGCAATTCGCAATTTTTACGCCAGAATGTCGTGATTGGCGACCTCTGTATGATTATTTCGGGATTAATACTTACAAGTTCTTTGATTAATTCAATTAATCGCAAATTTAAGTCGGGATGAAGAAATGAGTATTCCCTTATTATACATAAGCTTTTAAAAATCCTTACGTACTCTTACTGAGAACGGCCAATTAGTACCTACTTAATTGAATAAAGCTCCTTAATAACTAATTATTTAACTTGGATCCATCGGATCCAGCCTTCTCTTTCTACTGGCCTAAATAAGTTTGCCAACGAAGCACTTTAGGGTCTAACACCACGTCTTAAAATAATAGTATAATGGTTGTGGGAGCGTGACAGCGCAATATACGGTATAGAACGCCATCTCTTTTCCACACCTGCAACACCTGCAGCTATTTTTTTCTTTAGATGGTTAACTAATGATCGCAGGAATGAACGTATCGTATTACGTAGTAACTTATATGTTATATTTCATCGAAACGGCAATATGAGGGGAATTTAGTGGAGGGGCGCTGTTCCAATGAAACCACAATCACCGCGTTGCGTAAATTCCATGAGCCGACCGCATCCTGTATAATTAAAGTGAAAAGCGATGCGAGTTACATTGTTACAGATACTTGTTTATTTTAATTAAATTTATTTAATACTTGTTTTATAAATAATTATTAATCAGGTAATTTAAAACAGAACAGTACCTGCTGTGTCATGTTGGTAGGGGTTTAGTGGACAATCCCTACAAATATTATAAATGCGAAAGTAACTGTTTGTCTGTCTGTATCGCTTTCACGTCTAAACCACAGAACTGATTTTAATGAAATTTCGTACAGGGATAGAGTTGACCTTGAGAAAGAACATAGGATAGTTTTTATCCCGGACTTTTGAAGAGTCTCTTGGACACGCGATATAACCGACCTCGACGCGGGCGATGCCGCGGGTGAAAAGCTAGTACCTAACAAGACTGTTCAGGACTCCAATATTGTGTTGGCAAAAAGCTAAAGAAAAAAAAAATAGTTTCAAATTTAATCCGATTGACATTCATTCATCGGCCATTGTAAGTAGCAGAATCGGGGCCCAGGAATGGTATGGACCCGTAGGGCAAGAGACAGAATGGCATAAACAAAGGGAATCATTTACCGAGTAGTGGATTATTCAATGCCGATGATAATAAAGTCGTTTCAGATCCTTCACAACCGTAGGAACATAAAGAGGTACCTTCTGGTTTCTTAAAACTATTCTACAAGTTTATCATATTTCATATTCCAAGTATAAATGTATCTAGCGCCAGCATATTCTTCGTAACAAAGGTTCTGGGAAGGATTTTAGATACGTACCTGTGTGTTGAAAGTCAGTGAGTGCTAAAGATTGCAGAGAACTACGTTGGGAAGTAAGTACCTATATCCCATTGTAGCGGTGCTCTGGATAACAAGCTCTCTTGAAGAAACTTGAAAGATCTAAAATGTCGACTACATAATATGTAAATAGTTTATATGTATGTTACCTTTTTCAGATAAGCACAGAATATAGAATAGTTAAGTTGAATTACTTAGCGATATTGATATTTCGTGTTTTTAACTCCGGGCACACAAAAGGGATCTGTTTGTCTGTCTGGGGCATTATAGCTCCGGATTGAGCTATTTTAATAAAGTTTGTCTTTTGTTAGAGGAGAATATCCTACATTGTTGAAAATTTTCTGTTTATGACAAAAATAGTTTATAAAATCAACTTTTTTATGTTTGCCATAAATCTTGTTAAATTGCCATGCTATGTCAGTTTAACAAAATGCGAGCAAGCCGGACACCGTTTAGTTTGTCCGGACACGCAATCAAAAAGCCTAAATATGTCCGGTTTAATCCGGACGTTTGGCAACAGTAACTGCGTTCCAATAAGCGCCATGTCCGCCCGCAATGGTCGACAAACGAATTTCATTTTAAGATGTGACAGAATGATAGCTTTACTGACTGTTGTCTGTTAGGTAAGTTAATATGAGGGATGTTAACTTTCTATGTTGAAATAACAAAATAATTGGTAATTAAAGATACTGTAAAGAAATATTAATATATTTTCCCACGAATTATTTTAAATGATTAATGTTTGGATTATTCAAATAATTCGATTTGAACATTTTGAAGTCTGGGCGTACTTACACATGATTTTATAACATCTTATTTGATCAACCTACATCCTGCTCACATATCTGGAACATTTCCCGACATTTGGCAAAAAAACAAAACATCGATATGGTGGGCATTGAAGAACATCTTTCATATTTCATAGATTCTATTTTAAACATTAAGTATATTTGTTATTTTGAAGATATTCATATATTTAAGCAACGTATACAGAGTTGTCATGTACATACCTTCATGGGCAGAAATCTCAGTATGGTTTCGTGGTAATTCTAAATATGTTTAAATACCTAAATACTTACAAGATAGGTCACAAATTAAACACTAACTGAAGACAGAAAAGAACAAAGAAATACAAAATAATTCAGAATTAACCTCGCACTTAATCCCGAAAGCTTCAAGCTGAAACAACAATTAATTATGAGAAACGGGTACAATACCGGCTGCCGCTAGGAATACAATCGTATGTCTTAAATCATCGCACGATGACACAAACGTTTCGTCAACAAGTACATTTGAATCGTCGCCAAAAGCAAACGAATTGAAACATCTTTTCTAATGATTTATAAGCACATTAATACACCGTTACAGTATTATTGTGCCTCTAATTTTCGATTCTCGGAAAATAACAATTTAAATAGTTTAAATATTTTTTCTGAAGTCATAAACAGTGGTAGTGCTGCATACCGAGACGGTTTTCCGTGAATTCAAATGAAAAACACGTCTAGTTATTATTTTATCCTTATAATTTATTTTTGGAGTTAACACTAATGAACTAAACTAATGCTTTCAATAATTTGTTTACTATGAGGACCTCGTTGCAACCAGAGCAAATTTCCGTGCTTTCAGACGTTTTTGCCATACCTATTATTAGAATCAAAATAACAGCTCCTAAATTATAGGACCCATTAAATTGCAATTTATATCCGTGGTGCCTGATAACTGAGCCTAACTCAGTTGTCAATCTCTTTTCTTTGCTACAACTAGCTATTTCTTCCTTTGTCTCCCGCTTGCTATGGCGGGAAGTGGAATATTTTTTCAAACTCCTCCTTTTTACTATTTCTGATTAATTTCGTTGCGGGTTCCAAGTAAGTTAATTGTTCCCCCTGGGATACAACGAACTTAAGTGTTTCGCTGGTTTTTCTTTGGTTTCATTGTAGATCCTGGCTTACAGGAGTTGCAATGACGGGCATGTGTGGCGGCGGCATTTTTTCCATTCTTTCAATAGCTAATAGCTACTTCTATAATATTGTTTTAACAACAAAAACATACAACCGACTTCAAATAAAAAACTATGAGCCAAACTTGATGATTTTTTTCGGGACCGCAGGGGCTATTTCACATAAAATGAAAAAGAATAAATAAAATCGATCCGTCCAAGTCCGAAGATCTGAGCAAACATGAAAAAAAAATAGAGACGAAGTGAAAACCGTCCTCAAGTTGATTGAAAATAGATCCTGTAGATATTCCTTTGCTAAATGTGAACAGGACACCTTCATTGAACCCGGAGCTATATTGACTTGTAGAATTATATCATGGCAGGTTCCCCGAATGGGTGGCAAGGCGTTGGGTTTCACATCAACGTTTCACCGAAATACATAAGTCCTATGAGGCATGGACGAACGTAATTGGCATTTATCGGGAACAGTTGTGTTTCTAGGCTCTGCATGTGTCCTAACTGGTAAACCCGATAACGCTTCAACTAAAATGAGAAATTAATCAACAATTTTTCCGCTATGGACACGATTTACTCCTTGCTAACGGCATATCGACGATTATTGTTAAATATACTTACCTAATACCGAATAATAATCAATTTGATTACAAACTCAAGCAATAAATTGAACAAGCATGGCGACCGGACGTTCGCTCTAACCAGACGAAATCAAATTAAGCAGTTCTCAGAAAGCGTGGCGATTAATCGGAATCATTATAGAACATTGCTTGGGTTTCCATGTAATTTTACGCAATTAAAACAGTCGTATATGTACGTAGCTATACAATACGACGTTATCGGCCTCAATAAATACAATGATACTAATTTGACCCTTCATTTTGTGTATTGTTCACTGGCC
Source organism: Trichoplusia ni (assembly GCF_003590095.1). Classification (NCBI taxonomy): domain Eukaryota; kingdom Metazoa; phylum Arthropoda; class Insecta; order Lepidoptera; family Noctuidae; genus Trichoplusia; species Trichoplusia ni. The sequence continues at coordinate 15,342,889 of NC_039480.1, read as the reverse complement.
GTCGCATCACGAAGTCCGAGCACGTTTCCGACCCCTCCTCGGGATTATGGAATGTAGGCTATTCAGAGAGTATATGGAATTAAATTGATTCCAAAGTCTCTTTTTGGTAGCCATTGAGTCGTGTGACGCGGGCTGGGGTTTTGAGCAGCTGTTTGCCGGATGAGGGGTCGATCCGATGAGATGTGCCTACAGATTATATTCACTTACTTGTATGTGATTTTTTTATACTCACGTTTGCATAACATAAAAGGGATGCAACAGAATTTTATTGGACTCTGTTTCGTCGATCTTTTAGGCTATTGACAGGTTATTCATAATGAAGGCTTTTTCTTCTTAAAATTGCCAGTTGGTAAGTAAAAGATCTCTCTTCCACTTATAAAGAGAAATTATCATCGTTAATCAAAGTGCTGTAACAATTCAGATTAACATAATCATTATGCATTACAAAGTAACCTGTATTAATTATGGTAATCTAAATATTACGATAAATGTTTTGGAGGAAAATATAACTTAAGTTTTGTTGAAATTCAACGATAAGACTATTGTAGTTTATTATTATTTAGGCATTCGTTACCTAGTGTGTATTTTTAATTAAGAGGAAGTAACAACGCTTGTGTAAACTATTTTGTGCCTACATATAATTTATTATAATGTTTATGGTGCGATACTGAAACAGAGGTATTATTCACGTCATGGATAGCCCCTGCTCACGATAACACTGCTGTACGTACTTATGGTTAGATTAATACTAAGCTTGTGTGAGGCAGGCAGTGTTTAGACAATGCACAGAGCCTGTGTATAGGCACTGTTTGTGTTCTAATCAAGCAGGTACACGAGACAGCTCTTTGTAAATAGGTATACTATAGGGATTGACTCTCGGATCCCGTAGACTGTTTATCTTCCTACGTTATTAAAACTGAGGGTGGAGTTAGTTGGCATGACTCCCATAATAACATAGTTTTGTTGAAATGGGGGCATAAAAACGGGAGTAAATAGGAAACAAGAAAAAGACGTTTAAAAAAGGCAAGGCAAAAGAAGCGTCGGTTGTCCGGGAGCAAGATGGGTCGACGACATAGTTAAGGTCTCGGGTCGAGTCTGGATGAGGCTGGCACATAACCGTAAAAATAGGCACGAGAAAACGGGGGGGGGGGAGGGGGGCCGCAGTGGGGGACAAAGGCTGAGGATGATGATAACGATGAGGATGACGTTATTACCTATTAGGCTATCAACCAACTAAAGTCTTTAGTTTCAATATTTCAAACCTGGATACAAATATTGAACGTAACGTGTTTTAAAAATATAAAAAGTCGACATCAAAAACTAACTTTTACGTAAATATTAGCATTAGAAATTTCTTCCAGGAATTTTCGATTCAACGTTCGAGCTTACGAGAAATAATTAATTAATTTTGATTGTTACTAACTCCAGACTCGATTGCAGGTATAAGGAAAGAGGTTTCTTGAAACCTCGAGAGCTCCTTGTTGGTATCAGAAAAGTTGGAATATTGAAATTAAGAGGTACTTTATTGAACGTTGCTAAGTAAAATCCTTAGAACCGAATGTATTGTAGCCAAGCTTCGGAAATCACGAAGTTGAATGGTTAGTCCAAGTACAGTTAGTAGTAGCACAGTATATTTACAACGTTTTAAGGTGCCGATTATTATGGGCCTGTATGTACTAATATTCGGGAAAAAATACTGTATTAAATTTGTATCATGCCAATACGTTTGAAGCTTTAACATAAGTAAATGTCATGCTGCGTTTGTCACTGTTCCTAAGAATATAGTCTTCTATCGATTTTTGGAATAGGCAGACGTGTACAAGAACGGCACTTAAGCCTCAGGCACACAATCGAACACTAGCTGCGAATATGCTTCGTGTGTATTTTGCGCCGAATTCGGCGTGAATTCGACATTCGACATAGAGAGTACGGGCTGTGTCCGATCGCAAAATGCTATTTCAGAATATCGTATTATCTATATGTATTTCACTCGACAATGATGGAAACAGCATGATTCTTGAAGCTTTGGTCACACACAAAGAGACCTCGAGGCTGCGAGTGTATTCACCGAGAATAATACTCGCAGCAATAATTTGCTGCCTGCCTGTCATAAACGGCGTGTTCTACTCGAGAAATTTCGACAGTTGCAGCAAAGGCGCGTCCAGCGTAGAATGAGTTACGGAATATACCTGTCACCCACAATGAATACCCATTCACCGAGACACCCGAGAGTAATTTTAAACGTGATCAATTGGGTATTTGACAAAAAAAAACTGTTTAGACAGATTTCCAAAAAATAATGGACACATTTTTTTTTCTTTTATCTTGCAATAAAAAAATGACGATGATACAGTGAAATAAACGTCGTGGGACGTCACTTACCAGTACGCTTTTCATTAGGAAGTGATGTTTCTGGCGTCACTACCATAGTATACATTTCATCATCTTAAGTGCTTTCAATCTTACTTTTAATGAGGTGATTAAGAGAAAAATACGAATTAAATATTTTTTTGAAATCTGACTGATTGACGGCCTAAACAGATTTACATTATTAGATTCAGTCGAATATCCTATTCAAATCGCAGCGAATTGTACTCGCGGCGAGACAATCTATTCACAGCGAAAAGCCTGTCATACACAGCTAATACTTGCGGCGAATAGTCATCTAGAACAGCTACATTTTGCTGCACTGTACGACGTTCTTGCATAGATATAATACAACTGCGTATGACAGCATAAATATTTTTGAGTAAATATTAATACAAGTGACCGTAATAATAATAGTGCTGTTTATTTCCATATCGTGCAACACATTTCCCGGTAATTTCTGGTAATGTAGTTAGGGGAATCGAGCGCATTGTAACGTGATATAATAATATTTCTATGAATATGTCATTGTTGCCTACTTAGCCAAATATAATTGCATGTTCGTGTCTGTGCTAATTATTTGTAGTCGTGTATGTACGTAAATGTTAATATCTAATACCTGTATTGTATATATGTATTTGCTTTAATATAGTCTTGCTTATCCATAGTTTAGGATATTATTAAGACTTCTATTCGGGCAATAGATTTGGATCTACACAGAAACTTTGCTGAACAGTTTTTTTCAGATTTACGTTATAACAATTATAAGCGCAGATTTTGGCTAGAAATTGATTATGTATGCTCATTGTTTTACGTCAGGCTTAAATTAAAATGGAGAAGGAAGAGTAGCTACTGTTTTTTTAGAGTTTTTTGAGTTGACCGATGCCGAAATTCGACCGATTTTGACTTGAGCAAAATTGTTTACCTTTTTTGAGTTTATATATTTAGGATATATATATAGGATATACTTATTAAGAAAATCATTTCCATTTGAAAAAAGTTCCAGGATACTGGGATATTGCGCCTCTTTGAAGTAGCGCACTGCGGCTACATTCAAAAATAACCTTGTAATCATCTTTATCACAGTCATACTTGGTTGACTTCTGTAATTCAGTACACAATTTTTAAATGCTTTAATAAAATTCGCGATAGTCATTTGTGCACGATATTTTCCATACCACGAATAATATCAGTTAATATGAAACGAAAACAATTATTCCTTTACTAAGAATCGGTTGTGTGTGTTACCAGTTTACAACTTGATGTCGAGTGCGTTCCGTGAATTTGTTTTCACTGCAAAAATCTATTTGACTATTGTTTATTTAGAAAAGCTTTCTATTAGATTGAATTAATACTATTTGGATATTTTTAGTTTAGTTCTAGCTACAGTAATATGAAATCCCGTCGGTCAGTAAAAGTATCAAAGGAATGATTTCAGTAATGAATTATAATAGAAACGTATTGATTATTTGAAGTCTATTTCGCTTCTTGATAGGGAATAATAGCGTTAGGTAATTATTATGATGTTTTTATGGTATTTTATTTCAGTTTAAAAGTTTGAGATACACTTCATGTATTGCCAAAACAGTATTACGTGGATATTGATAACTTACTGGTGATTGAAGCTAGATTGTTTAAGATTTTTAAATAATATAATTACAATCACGAATGCTTTCTGATTCTATTGACATGCCGTACGACACGGTACTGCAACCTTTTTTTAACGAAATCTATGAAATAACCTCTTTTCACTACCTAAGTGTCAAATGCAGGCCGTTTAAAGAAGAAAATGACTCCCAGAATATTTGTAAAAAGAACAAATTGGTATCCATTTGAATCGGTACGAATTTACCTTATTGATCAAATTCATTGTAAGGTCACTCAGTAATCATACTTCAAACCTTCAACATACAGTAACATAAAATAAACTATTTTAAAAAATACCAAAAAAAGTGAATTTACTAGATCAATCTCGCCTACTCCTCAGTATTTCGTTTGCGACGGTTTTTTCCTTCGGTGAGCAGAAAGCATAAAGATGCCTTGCTACCCGTGCTGTGGTCCCTCTTGCTGCAGCCCCTGCTGCGGGCCTTGCTACTCGTGCTGTTCTCCGTGCTGCTCCCCGTGCTACGGCTGCTGCTACCGCGGATGCTGCTAGGCGCGCGGTAGTCGCCGCGGCCCGCCCGAGTTGCCGTGAGCTAGAGCTGAAACAGCGTGAAGAGCCTCCGGTGCCGTCGCTCCGTTCAGAGCCCTGCTCCTCGTGCTGCCGAGAGGCCGCGAGTCGAATGTCGAGCGGACGTCGAGCCTCGTCTCCGTCAGGCGCCATGCTTGAGCCTGCTCGAGCTAAAGGAGATTCCAACGTCTGTTGCTCGGCTGGCGTGTTGGCTGCTGGGATCCAGAACCCTTGAGGTTCCTCCCTCTGCTAGCAAGTAGCAACTCGCGTGGGTCTCGGCTCCTGAATACCTCTATGTCGCGGTTATGCCGTCCGCAGTCAAGAACAGTGTTTTATGTATGGATTTTTGTATAAATATACGTTCAGGTCACAAATTACTCTTGCTTTTGCTTTTCTTTTTGTATTCCTCGGGTGCGCAGGCTAATGCTTACTACGCAATGTATGCGTACTTGCTGTTTCTACCATAAAGCCACTGATACACTAGGGGACAAATGGAGCACATGTTCAGTGTTGCGGGTCATGTTGTGGGACAAAATGTTGTGTACTAGTGTATCCGGGTACCCTAGTGTATCCGGGGCTTTACGAGAGGCCCGCGGTTAACAGCAGACCGATACAGAAGTGGGGACCTAGCCTGTAAACATTTGCACAGCTACACTGTAAATTTAAGTATCAGTTTGAGGCTTCCTTTTCCACCCAGAGATGGTGCGTGGATGCGTAGCGTGTTATTTGTTACTTAAGAGCATAATGACCAAAGCAAAATAACACTACCATCAATGTTCAATATATTCGGAACGCAAAATATGATTAGCTTTAAATCATTCAGAAGCAGGCCCATAAGCCAGTGATTGCTTCAATTAAAATATTCGTTTTGTAATTTATTTCCCAATCGTAAAATTAATTTTCTTGTCGCCAATACTAGATTCCACTTCAGCAAAAAACATGGCGGTTTACGCGTGGGGTGTAGCGATACAGACTCGTTGCAAACGCCCGTGACAATGCGTTGAGCGCTTCACACACCGCAGCTATAAATGTACATTATAGCACGATACATCTCATTACATCTTTTCAGAGAAATCGTCAGGAGACCACACATGACAGCTATAATATATATTTTTACATCTTCGAATCTTAAAGTACAGAGCGATACGAAAATATACATTTATATTTCGATACATCTTAATACATCTCAATTCATTACCGTATATCTCTCTTCGAAAATCAATGTGTCAATCGGGGCGTATGCCAATGAAATGAAAGATACATTAAATTACCTGTTGTGTGTGTGATACATTAAGATAATATAAAGCTATACATCCCGGGCTGTAATGTACATTAATATACATTATAGCTGCTGTGTGTGAAGACCTTTAGCAGAATCTCTCGCAATAGTAGCTCAAGGGTTAGATGCGACCATACCACATGGTTTGTCACCACTGAAGACGCATTCGGAGATATGCACCTTCTTGGTTAGGCTGGTTTTCCTGTTACGCAGACGGTCGGCGCTGAGGCAATTTTCACACTGTCCCGTATGCTGTCATGCTGCATATTGCGTGTCGACGCATCTACGCGCGTTCCTGTGGAAGTGTAGATGTGCATCATCTGCATCATCCGCATGAACGCGCTGTAGATGTGCATCATCTGCATCATCCGCATTAACGCGCGTGGATGCATTTTCTGTGTGAGACTATGCGTGTTTTCCTTACAAACGGAGATACAAAGCAACGGAAGAACACGCATCCACGCGCTATGCTGCATCATGCGGGGGGCAGTGTGAGAATCGCCTTACTGCCTCAATACCCCTTGCATAGTCCCGATTAGATGTCCCCAACAATTAAAACAAAATGCTCAGTTTCCACATTTTATTTAACAACAGTAACTAAAGATTTGACGTCACGGTGTGAGGAAGCCGATCAGGCCAACGGTCGACAGCAGTATGAACACCAGCAGCGACACGGCCATGTACAGGTTCTCACTCAGGATGCAACTCTCGCATGGCCAGGGTGGAGAAAACACCTGCAACATCACAAAACAATGGAAAAATCAATAAGAAAAGTAAAAAAGGTTCTTCATGTAAATTACATCGCTGAATGGTCCTTGACTCAAGCTTTGGTCCTTGATCATGTATTTTTACACGAGATATCTTGTGGAACCACTTTTCTCTTAAAAATAGCACGATGACATTTTTCTGAACTGAGTATTTACTTACCTACCTGCCTAGCGAAAATATTAAAATTTACCTGATCAGCATGAGAGGCCGCAACAGGGTCCGGGAAGCGGACATGCAGGTCCACATCCTCCAATCGACGGGTGGCAGCAGTTCGAGTATAAGCAGTAGCCGCCGCCCTGAGGGCCGCCGACGAACCCACCGTAGTATACGGGCATGGCACAAATCCGCCGAAATAATCAATTTTTGGATTTAGACGAAATATTTTTAAAAAATTAGAAATTTTTGTCCACGTTGCGCCTCATTCGGACTATTTCCAATGAATGCTGTTGTTTGAGGCCGTTGACGTGTGTAGTGTTCGAATTTCAAATTTTAGATTGTTTTTTTCTTTTATTGTTTAATTACAATAAGGTTTTATTACTTAAAGGAAAAATACTATACCACCAATTTTTAGACAAAAAAAAACAAGAATTAAATTAGTAGTGGATGTATCATTATAAAAATAACTTTATACAATTTTTTTACGATATTTTATCTACAAATAACCTATTCGACAACAGCCAAATCCATCGTACCGGCTGCAAAATGAAGTTCAAAAAACTCGCGCAAAAAAACCTAATATGAATAGCACCTGTCAAAAATTCACAGTCCTGAATCTGCTGCGGCGAAAAAACCTACAAAAAAATCTACAAAATAGAATTAAAACGTAAAAAAATATTTGAAGACAGCTTAATATTTAATTGAATAATCTACAATGCCTTACCAATACGGGTGCTATAGGGATTTCAACTTGGGAACGTTTGCGCGGTGTCCGGGGGGCTGTGACCCGCCAATGTGTCGCTGCTGCTGCCAGCCCTGCGTGCAGGGATGTTGCTGTTGCCCCACCGGACCTTGCTTCAACTGCCACTGAACTACTGCCGTGATATTGTGCTGTTTTTGTAATAAAACCGTCTGAAAGTCTCTATTGTTTTTTCTTGGCCTCCTGTTCAATGACATGTTTAATGGCCATGTAAAAATAAGAACAATTCAATATGCGGGAACACTCATGGTCAACAACACAATGAGTTTCGAATGATTGTGCTGGTAAAATGCTTAGGAGAATTTCAGTCGATTAAATTAGTATCAAATTTCATACGATTTCCATTAATTCATCGGCCATTGTAAATAGCGGATTGGGCCTCAGGTCTCCAGTACGCAACTATGAGTTACTATAACCACTTGTAAGTATTGCATGTTCAAAATTCGTTAGAGGTAATGTCGTTGTTTTTGAAGTAACACGAAACAAAATGTTCGTTTACATAAGAATAGACCAAATGTAACCACAAGGTAAGATTGATTACCACATGAGAGTAACATGACACATTTTTAGAAATATACTAAAAATAAACAGTGACATTGTATGAGGGCGACATTCGTGGAAGGCAAGCGACCCCACGGCTCGGCATTCCATGAAAACGTTACCCGCATCTACAAAAAACCCCGCTCTATCTTGACCTATGACAATATTATTAATCAAATAAAACGAAGCTCTACTTACATTGGTTATTGCCGTAGATAATAGGGAAAAATTGAGGATTCGCCGAAACAGGTCAAAGACCGTACGGACACGCAATTTACTAGAATAGTGTGAAACAATAAAATTACTGTGAACGTCGTCATTGGGAAAATATTCCATATTTCCATAGGTACCTAGTACCACTAATACTCGTACTAACTAATACTTAGTGTATTTCTTCCAACCCCAGATTAGTGCAGTCATACTACAGCACCATCTCAACACTAACAAGGCTAGATTTGTGTTTTCTCGTTACCAGGAAAGCAAGTGTTCGGGGCTCTATCAGGAAATCCAATTACTCTCAGTTTGTAAGTGCTGCCAGGGTTCCCAGTATCACAGTCTCCTTGGCCTGCTTTCAAACGACACTGATAGAAACTCTCGGAAACCGCCAAGCATTGCAGAATTAGGGAACTTTGTGTATTTCTTAGTAATTATGATTGAATGTATCAGTACTACCCTTTTTCCAAGCACTCATATCTATACTAATATATAAAGCTGAAGAGTTTGTTTGTTTGTTTGAACGCGCTAATCTCAGGAACTACTGATCCAAATTGAAAAAATATTTTTGTGTTGAATAGACCATTCATCGAGGAAGGCTTTAGGCTATAAACTATCACGCTGCGACTAATAGGAGCGAAGATAAGTACAATGGAAAATGTGAAAAAACATCTATACTAATATATAAAGCTGAAGAGTTTGTTTGTTTGTTTGAACGCGCTAATCTCAGGAACTACTGATCCAAATTGAAAAAATATTTTTGTGTTGAATAGACCATTCATCGAGGAAGGCTTTAGGCTATAAACCATCACATATATCTTCTACCCACGGGAACGAACTCGCGGGCAAAAGCTAGTTTTTAATATGGTGTAGTTATGAGCGATGCGACGAACAAAATAAATAATACTTGATTAGATGATGATATTTTCCGGTTGAAGTTTAGCAACGCGCGCCCAAGACATAGCAGGTACTTATGCGAGATCCACTTGCGAACAACAAATCTAGGTACGAGTATGACCGAAATAACATTGCTTAAACTTTTAGTATTTGAAATGAACATTTCAATGTCTAACATTCGCGTAAACCTAAGAAACCACTTTTAGTATTTGTTATTTTAACGGCAACAAGCTAGATCATCAGAAAAATATCAAATGTCTTGCTATCACGGCCCAACCAAGGGATATAGTCTGGTGACGGACAGACAGCGAAGCTTCATCAATAGGGTTACCTGATAGATACTGTATCCTAATAACAGCTTAAGCTTTTTTATTCTTACCTCCATAATCCTTTTAGATTCGCCGCAAACATAAAATTAAACGTTAGCTGTAAACCGATTTCTTAAAACGATACTCACACATACTCGTATAAGGTGTGTAAATGAACATGATAACGTTGCACCTTCCATACAATTTCACTGGAAGCGCCTCAAGGTGCTGGCGGACGGAAGCGCGGCCATTTTGCCCAACATCAGATAATGGCGACCGGAACCCTGGCCAATGTACCCGCGATAAAACATATTTCGTCACTCGAATTCTCTTTTAATGGATTTTGCATGTATTAAACATCCATTACGCATTTAACGTTCCTACCTAGAAATCGTAAAGTTGGTTCGTGTATTTCCAAAACGCATAAATGTAAAGTATTCTTGTGATTACAATCATGTTTAGTAAATTGTTACGACCTGCGTCCGATTATAAATTCAATATTTTAGGGTCATATTTTCAAGAAACAATTTTGTTTTCGGAATCGATGTAGTTTATTTATTTTTGTTCTGACTTCTTATTACTTATTTGCCATGTTATTTTGTTAGCAGTTTCTCGGAAACGTAATTTTAACTATGGTTTATAATATATCTAAATGCTATCGTATACGGGTTTTCCTGAACGAGAATTCCGAGTTAACGAGCAGATTATTTTAATTAAGGGGTATCTTAATTTATGCAAATGTTTTTGTTAAATAGAAAGAAATATTGACTATAATATATGTATACATATAATAGTGCCCTGTGAATAGCCTTGCGTAGGTTCATATGGAATTCAAGAACTAGACAAGCGTTGTTTTACTTTATACTGACAACCTTGATTTTACCTATTCCAGGAAAATTAAAATATATATTTTCTACAACGTAATTGAAATACGAAACCTAATGATATTTCCCAAAAGCCCGCGACTTCTAACAAAATAAAAATAAATTTTCAGTCGAAGAAAACTAAAAATAAATTTTTACCAAACCTTATTTTTATTTCTTCTATTTTTATCATCGTAACAGTAAAATAGAGTTTGTGTCCTTCTGATAGAATTTGCAAGTATACTTAAAAATAAAACAAAGTTCCCCTATGTCTTTCTCAGTTTAAAACAACACCTTAAATAATTGCATTTATTCAAAATTAGCTCATTAGAATTATTTTAAAATACATCACAATTCAACAGCGTGCCTATCGGCTATCGCTCACAGTAAAATATTTCCTTTCAGAGTTCAAGCTAACTTCAGACCAATTTTATAAGAACTAAAATGAAAAGACAACAAAATTAAATAAACAGACTCATTTATTTACTGAACGGCACAAGCACAATAAGCGACGTCATCAAATTTCAAGGACAACACCCCGGCCGGAACCTCCAGCTGTAGGTGCCGAAGGGCCTGCCGCAGGGACCGCGGCAGACGCCGCCGCAAGGCCCGCAGAAGGGCGCTGGGTACGCCAGCCCCGCGACCTGGCAGTTGCAGGGCGTGCCGCAGCAACACGGTCCGCCGCCGCAATAGCCGGAGCAACAAGGTCCGCAACAGGGACCGCAACCGCCGCAACAACTACCGCAGCCACCGCAACCGCCGCAACACATTCTACTACTTGCTATGTACCGAGCAATAAATAAATACAACTTTTTTGTAAATTTTACAAACTTTTTACAATTTTTTGTACTTTATATTATGATTTTATTACAAAGCGAAAATTTTACGTCTGTTTATGTTGTTTTGTATAAATTAATGATGGATGTCATTGTTTGTGACAGTATACTCTTTGGAATTTCTGTGTAGTAGAAACCAGTACTTTTTTTAGGTTGTGGATTTTACGACATTACGACAGAGTTATCCGACATTCATTAATATTTTATTCCGTTTAATTACATTAAATTTCATAAGTAAAATTACGACCATAATTAAATTTACATGTATAGTACAAAAAATGGAACGAAATAAGTGTGAAACCGGCTTAATAAATGTAGGCTAGCACTGACGGCTACAAGTGTCCGATTCGAAATTCAATTTATTGTCTTGTCACTACAATCATTATGTCAAGTCATTATTTATAGAAAACAGACTGTATAGCAACGACTAAAATACAAAAAAAAACTGTTTTTTAGATTTATTTTCAGTAAGTAGCCCTTTTTTCATTAGGATATCATTTTTAATGTAGCTCATTTGATTGTACGAACTAATTAATTATAGTGTACACTATGTGGAAAAAAGATCTCTGTCATGACTTGGGAGGGCGAAAGGTACGGGCCTATAGATAAAGGCCTCACTACTTGCCTATTAAAATATCTTCAGAAAAACTAATTGTGATATGTTATGCTTTTCCTTTTTCGTTGTATAAAACTTAAAATTCCATCAAAGTTGATACTGTGTGTACTGCGTTATTTGAACCATTGTTCTTTCAGGTGAAATATCAAAATGCCGGTCCGTAACTGCTGTGTAGGATGTCAGGGCCCGATGGCGGGCCCTTGCTGTGGCGGTCCCTGTGCGTCGCGCATGGACTGCGGCTCCGGGCCTTGTTGCGTGCACTCTGTGGGCGCTTGTTGCTCCCCCTTATGTGGCGGTATTGGCTGCTTGCATGGGTGAGGACCCCCTTATTATAATGTAACGCCTGTTCCTTGCTGTAAAGAAAATAAGTAAACATTTGCACAAAGGCAATTTAAGCAGATTAATTTTAATTGTGACGAGACGCTATTTTCTGTGGACATGTGTCCCTTTATATTAAAACACTCCTAAATATTTTATAGAACTTACGACTCTCCTTACAAGATTTTCCTTTTGAAAAGGAAGTACGGTTCGCCGCACGCGGGCCACTGGCCACAACCATAAAACGCCGCCACCATATTTCCTGTAGTTTTTATACATGCTTATAATACTATTATTTTGTTATTTTTATTCTCCTTCCACATATTTTTTTATGGGGTCGGTGTAGTGTGCACCTCTTAGCTTTAGCTGGTGCTTGCCATCAAAAGTATCACACATTTCGACACCGTAAAATAACGATAATGTTTAACATCATCCAGGCGAAAGGAGCCGCGAGCAACAGCTAGTTGCTGTATCTGCATGTAGACCGCATGTAGCCCTAGGTCCGTGTGTAACAACCCTAATTGCAAAATTGTTCTGTTGTTCAGAGCTCGTTGCGGAGTGGCTGGCTCATACTTCACCTGTGGGCACGGCTGTATCGGCGGCTGCACCAGCGGCCTGTGCGCCTCGTGCTGCGGACCGGCGTGCGGCTGAAGACGCCAGCTCTCGTACCCAACTGTGACTCACCTTTTCTGTATGTTTCGACTAATAAAACGTTGCGCAGTATTTACTGTTTTCTTTTTGAGGCGTGTGTATGCTTGTCCTTTGAGTTATGTGTGCATTTCATTGGAACTGCAAGTGAAGTTGCGCATTGACATATTCAAAGATGTTGGGTTTGGCAACAAGGGCGCCCTTCTACGGAAACGGTTCTGGAGCTTTTCTCATTGTTCCGGCTATTGACATTCAAAGATGTTGGGTATGGCAACAAGGGCGCCCTTCAACGGAAACTGTTCTGGTGCTTTTCTCATTGTTCTGGCTATAAGCTGTAGTTAAGAAAATGGTGACGTGTCAGGCCGATGTGTTCGCTGGTGTGCGCGTGTGTGACTTCGTCTCCGTAAAAATACTTTTAGTTTCTAGACATTCTTAAAAAAAAATTGACTGTTTCAAAGGGTTTCTTTTATGTGAGAAATTCGGGAAAGAATCGAGGGATTTTCTTTTCCGAATTCCGGGTCATTAGCAGACGTAAATGTTTACATGCCTGGTGATGGGACGGATGGACTGACTGACAGACAGTGTAAGCTAGGTGATGGGGTTCCCTTTGGGTATTAGCTAGCACGATGTAGAAAATGAGAAGCAGAAATTTTATCTAATCGTTTATTGAAATAACACTTCATCTTACGTTCATTTCAAACAGACGACCACAAGACAACCACATGGCGCCAGTCTTCCTGAGCGCCGGATTGGTCAGTTATAACAACCCGGCCCCGGGGACTTTGCAATCTTTTTAAAGTACACAAGACGATAACAGGGGGGTCGGGGGTATCACTAACAGTTTTCTAGTTCCACTACGCTCGGCGGGGGCGAGCACGGTCGGGAGCCCGGGTCGTCTGACGATTCCGAGCTCGGGGCGGAGGGTTTTTCTGGTTGGCGCGGCGCGCCAGCCTCACCGGCCCCACAAGGCGCACCATCCGCTGCGGCCCCACAGCACGGCGAGCTCGCGCCGCACGCGCAACACGCCCCGCAAGGCGCGCCGCACACGCGGCAGGGCCCGCATGTCGCCCCGCATACACAGCACGGCCCACAAGCTGGCCCGGGTACGCCGGCGCCCTTGCGGCCGCAGCGAGCGCACTGCTCGCAGGTGCCGCCGCCGTCGCAGCGGGCTCCGCAGGCGCAGCAGCGGGTGCCGCCGCCGCGGCAGAGTCCGCTTGATCCGCAGCAGGGGACGCACGGACCGCAGCAAGCCATTTCTTGTGTAGTTTAAAAAAATGCAAACGTCTAGTCGCCACCACGCGGCTGTCTATAGACCTGGATTAGATAAAAAAAATTGTTTAAAAATTATTTTTGGGTTTCAGATCAGATTTTGAAGTTTTTATGTATCCTGTTTAAATAATGATAAAAAGTGAGCTGTTTTCGGTAATGTCATTCCGAGGTAAATTTTTGAATATCATTCCATTACTTTTTTGCTGCTATGTAACCCACCAGCATTAATTTTAAACTCATCAAAGGAGATTGTATTCTTAGCGAAAAACTTTTTGTGTTGATAAATTAATTATTCTTAATAAGTATATAAGCAAGATTTTAAGGAAGTCAATTTAGTAGTTTTGGTTCGCGTTGTGTCTTTTAATTTTCTTAAAAAAAAACGACTTTCGCACTAGGGAATTTACTGATTGTGTCGCAGGATGTTTTACAAGCATTCTAGTCTCATGCATAAAGACATCCAGGACTAGCAAGCGGAACATGAAAAGGCTTGTCGCTTGGCTGATCGAACCCGCGACACGTCACGCACAGTAGGTTTGGCGTGGTTACCTAAACTATTCGGCTACCCGTTCAAAACTTTTTCGGGACTTTCAAGTAAAGAAATAAAGAAAAGAGTAAAATATTGTACAAACAAACACTCATGCTTTGAAACCAGTAAAAAGTAGTGTATAGTTATTAAATGACGACATACAGTTAGTTAAGGCTGTTTACAAACGCAACAGTTGTGCAACGGGCCTGCAATGGAAGCGCGGCAAATTGCCACGATTGCCCGCATCCGGCGCTCTACACAGAACTGTTGCGACGGCCCCCGCCTGACACTATGCCACGCACGCCCGAAACCAGGGGCTCACAACAGTTCAGCATTATTATATTATACGACATGGGACTTGTAGGTATTTTTAATGCTCAACTAAACATCAATTTTGATAAAATACTGGTTAATGGGATTGAAAAGATCTACAAATTACAACTTTATGCTATTTGCAACTATCGTTACTTTTTTATCATGCCTAGTGTCTCCTTCTGTTGCACAAACGCTTCCCCGCAATCCTTCCTAGATTCCCTGTCTTTTGGATTGAACTTTCATGTTCGTATCACGCTTTCATACTGCAAAGAAAACTTTCGTGTTGAACGCAGGTTGTGTTTTAAATCTAAAAATGTTGGTAGCCCCTATCGTACTCAAGTCACATCCGTTAGTACGAGCACCTTCCCACGACAAATTGTAGGAAGTTCGTCCCAAATAAACGACACGACAGCTTTGGAACCACTTTAGAACTACACACCGCGACAATGGGGTGCGCGCTCATCCGAATGTGTTCCAAGAGAATTTGTTTACGCATAATTTAACAGTAGACACCGACACGGTCGGCGGTAACTAACTGTAAACTGTCTATTGTTTTTGTTCCGAGGAAAATAGTTTTAGTACCGATAAAGGTAATGAGCACGAAATTATTGAAGAAGGAAGCCTTGTAGCCTTGGTTGCAAGGTTAGATTACACACTGAAATCAGAAGACAGAAAACAGTTTTGCCATTTGAGAAAGAGGACCGTGCTAGGTGGAGCATGAATTTAAATGATCTTCTAACATCAGATAGCCCTGGTTTATCTTATTTTACATCCTTTACCAAAGATATAAAGACCCAGGATCAAAAGTAAAATAAATAGCAATATTAAACGTGGCCCAAATGGTTAATTAGAACCCGCATTCTAAACGGGTTAAACGTTTTGAAGAGGCGCCGTATAAACATAATATTTGATTGAGCATTACCCGGATTAACTCGTATTTATACTGATTAGTGTTTGAGTATATCCGGTTAATTAATCTGGATCAAAAGGAGGGAAAATGTTTTACTCGTTTAATTTACCCCACGAGATTAAATGGATTTAACATTCAAACTTTATTCTAAATCTAATGCAATCTAAATCTAATAAGACATTTGTGTTACGAAAATTGGTGCGATAATAGTAGTTACTAAGAGTATACATTTGGGATTGTAGTTGGCGTAGGTAATTTGTTTTCTATGGTCGTTAACCTCTGGAAATTCTTTCAATAGTTCAATAAAAAACTTTATTTGTTGAAATTTCCGAAGAAGATTGTGGACATTTTGGCGTTTCTCGGCGACATTGATTCGATTGTCTAATGATACACGTGAACTTTGAAACTTTAGGACCTCGTTGTTCGACTCCATATTCAAATTACGTACGACTAGTTAGGCTAAGCTTGCTTCCAACAGAATCGTGTTCCATTTTAATCGAATCTAGACTGAGTTTGTACTCTGGAACCAGATAATAGCTAACTAAGTCGTGCAGTAGCACAAGATGTTCGACAGCAAAAGACTATATTTTCGATCACTTTGTTTAATATCTATAGGTTTAATATCTAGACCATTTGGCCTGAATTGAGATCGGTCGGAATTAAATTCAAATGAATGATGAAAAAAAGGAATCATAGTTTCGGAAATAAACCCTCAGTTCACCTGATTCGAATCATTGAAACAAAAGACCAAGCCATAACCCTTTTAAGGTGAGCAAAAACGCGCATAGCAACTAGCAATAGTATGGTTTATAGTATAAGGTCTATGAATATTAATATGTCAGGTCGGAACCACGTGCAGTTGACGTGTTGACTGCATAAATCATAACTGTGAACGGTCCGTGATACATCCTGTCGTTTCCGCTTCCTAACACGAGCTTTCCAATTTGGACGTTGTTGTAGATGGTTTTTGGTCAATGATAGTTATAATAGGAATTGCTTTAAAAGGAGTGAAAGAACTTGTGAGTTGGGTTTGAATAGTTACCAAAATCAATTTATATCAACAGTTTTTTTTTGTATTTTTGTTAAAGTGGCAACAGAAATTCATAATTTGTGAAAATTTTAGCCGTCTAGACATCACGGTTCATGAGACCGCCCATACAACCTTATGACGAACAGACGGATAAATACCGGAGCCGTTGGATAGCTACATGTGTAGAAAGTATCGTGTGTTTGAATAAGAAATGTCATCAAATTAAAATTTCCACTGTTTACCTATCACGGCCTTTTCATTGCATCGTTTTTTTATCGGGGTATATTTCATTTTGCTGGCCTAGGCGTTAAAAGAAGAATAATTAATAGCAGCGCAGTTCAATACAATAGGATGCTAAACATTAATGACCTCTTAAAACACTGCTCACTTAATTGCTACATAAGCCTGAAAACTTACAGTTCAGCACGATTGTTTATTTTTCAATTTATTTCCATTGATATTTATGAATTGAAAACTTGCAGTATGCTGACGACACTACTCTGTTTGCTTCAACCCACAATCCATGGAATAACTGTGGTTGAAGATGGAGTAAGTTAGTCTTGAATTCAGATTTACCGCGACTAGACCAAAAAGATGATGATATCGCGAAATGTAGCGTGATCCAGTCATACATATTTCTTGAAAATTAAATTAAATGCCCATCACGAGTACAAAATGAGAAAAATAAGTAGGAACAGATGTCAAAAAAGGCACTTAGACCAGATTCTTAATGAGACCTCATTTTTCCATATTCCAATATGCTGCAGATACGTGGATATTGCCAGAGGCGGCAAACACAAAAATTGATGGCTGACCTTAGAAATGGGTAGCTGGAAAAAAAATTGCTTGGATAACCGTGGACCGAGCTTTGCACTAGCATTTCGATTCTTTAAGAACTCGGCATAGCGCAGCGTCTACTTTCTACTTACTTCCTTCGGACACGACTCCCGCCGAGATAATCAGTCCATCGTCCATCATTTCTACCATTCGAAGGACGTACCAAATTCAGTCTCTGCTGAAGAAGGTAAATTATGGCTCGATGACCATTAATAGAGAAAATTGCACGCTGCTTAAAAAAAATCTTCAATTAACAAGTTCAAAATACTAATAAAGAATTTATTGGTAAAGTTAAAGTATACTGGTGGGACCTTTTTGCTTTACTGTAAAAAAAAACATTTTAAATATAAAAAAAAAACAAAGATATTCCAATTTTAAAGAAATATGAATTTTGCATTCATGCCAGGTGTCCGTTATAAAGTGCCTGAAATGAATAGCTTAGCAAAGAGTCTCATTATAAATTCGAAGCTGGCAACGCAAAAGTATATTCAGCTTAAAACTAAAATTCAGATTCTTTTTTTTATTTAAATAAAGAAACGTGTATAGATTAGTTGACAACAGTCATACGTCATATTTTTTTATTTGAAATATGAACCGCGGCTAGACAATCTTCCGAGGAAGAATTTAACATTGTTTTTTCAGATTTTGTGCAATAATAATGTGAAAAGAGGATGGTTTAATTTGAATTTATAATTCCTTTTACTTATAGCTCTAAAATCTGCAGTTATTTAACTAGATTGTTCATATCGTTTAACATTCTTCAATGTAGCGTTGTATGTAAAACATCGGTGCTATTTTGCTATTGAAATTTTTTGTAAGGGTGTTGAATATAGTCCATTCGAAAATATTTACATAGTCTGCTGACTACTTCCAGTAAATTCGTGGATGAGACATGTCTTCCTTTTATGTTATGATCAGTTTCGGTTAATTCCAAGGATGGTAAAATGATGAATCAACTTCACAAGTTTTGTAGTTGGTATACTTAACACTGTCTAAAAATGCGCCTTAAATAAGACAAATGCTTGTGTTTGTATTTTTAATAAGCTCATTACGAAATACAAATATGGATTTTAAACATGTTGTGATTAGAAATTATTTACAACAGTAACTGCGCCTCATTAAGCTGTTCTAAAGGAAATGTCGTCTTTAGTGACGTCATCCGCCCCTAAATAAGTCGCATGGACGTGTGACAGATCGTCAGCCGTCACATGATCGCATTATGTCCGTGATTCAGACTCCAAACACAAAAACTTACGCAAAATACACACGCTGTTTATGCGTCGCACTCCCGGCGCCAGTTAGCGATCAAAATAAAACAGTTAATTGAATTTCCAAGAAACTCTATTTGTGTTTATGGCACCTCACAAACATCTCCGCTTTATTTGCGGCTTCGCGCCCTTGAAATTCATCCGAAGTCTGAATGCCATACAAATATGATTCGATCACGTTCTAAGATCGCACCTAATTAATATTTAATAACGTAGAACAATGGGACTTCATTAAGTCTAGGCACGTTCGGTAATGATATAATGTATTGTCGTG
Organism: Trichoplusia ni; assembly: GCF_003590095.1. Taxonomy (NCBI): domain Eukaryota; kingdom Metazoa; phylum Arthropoda; class Insecta; order Lepidoptera; family Noctuidae; genus Trichoplusia; species Trichoplusia ni. The sequence goes on along the minus strand of NC_039480.1, from coordinate 15,323,721 downwards.
CCAATTGTGTGACACCTTTGAACTTTGATTTTTGTCGGCTCATTGCGTCAGCGTAAGTCAGCTCGCTGGACTTCGCAACAATTGATTTATTGACCGTACGATTTGACTTTGGCCAATTGATTTATGAGTCGAGATCAATTGGTATCGATTCAACCTACACGATATAACCTTGTTTTTAAAAACATTGTTTCTTAACAATCTATTCACCAGATAATAATAGACTTTCTCTTTCCGTGGGTGGTTGTCGTAAGACGTGACGCAAGATTCTCAGTAACATATTATTATCACTTAAGTATTTTGTTTGGCTATATTAAAAGTGGGTAAGTACGGCTGACGCGGGGCGCGCGGAATTAACGATGAAACCAACGCAGTGGACTTATATGGATATAGATATAGATATCTGCATTTAGCTGCATAATGGCTCTTTGCCATATGAAACCTCGTTTCGTTCTACTTGCCTCATACTGGACATCACAATGAATACAAGGTTTTTGAGCGTTTCGTTGTTCAGGAGACAATGGCACAGCTCGAATCCTAATCCTTGACCTGGATAGAGTAACTGTGCGCTCACTAAGCTAGCAGTTTTATTAGAAATGAGTGGTTTCAGCTGCGGTCTCCTGGCTTCTGCGAAATATTTTCGTCGACTTACCTTTTCCTTTTGTTCGATTGGCCAAACATAGCCCATTAGTTCTTTATTATTCTATTTTCATAGTTAGTTATTAACTAGAAAACTTACCGAAATAAGTATTCATACATATTTCTACGCTCTTTGTAACACGATAAAACCTCTCTAATATATTAATTTTATTATAGTATTCGCGATTGAAAAGTGGATGCAAAACAGCTAGACTCGCCAAACCTCGCACCGATTCCAATAACCACACGTAAAAAACATTCTCAATACAAAAACGTTATTCACAAAGAGTTATCAATTTACAAAAACAATATAGTTGGAATACAAAATAACGTTGTATTTTAATAAAATCCCAGCCATTAATACCGTCCCAAGTTAACTTGCAAAATGTTTTTATGTCTTTTTGCACTTCGATGTTACCGGTTGTATTTCCCGCAAAACTCATTAACTTTTACCGCGTACCGGTAATTAAATTCCGGACTATTTTGGGCCTCGTAGATATTTGTTTTCACCTACCTAAAAACATTGGCGTATATAGTTACGCCATGTTCGCCGGATGGGGTCCATATACACTCAACTATCAATGTATTGTATTTTGTATCTCATAAAACAATATAGATAAAAACGCAACACGAAATCTCTGACTAGGGGAACATTTTTGGTTGGATCCCGTGAGTCTTTTATCCCCTTTGCTTTCCCATTGTTAATTAACTGTTAGAAAACCTACATTTCCCGTTGCTTGGGAACCTAGAAACTGATGATTACGGACCCAGTCCAGCGAGTACTGCATAATATTATATAATGCGTAGAAATCTTCAAATGGGGCGTATCAGTATATTTTTGTTCGGCTAAATGGAAATACAGAATATTCAAGATAACGTCTTCATCGCATTGCGGCGTAAAAACCAATGTTATTCGTATGGTAAGTAAACATACAGAAGGCGAACTCGCTGATAAACTTTGGGACTCCTGCGCTCTATTTCCTTGTGAAGTTAAAATTATTCATGAACGTTCTTTACCCTCCAACTCCTTAAAAAGGTAAACTTGGAAGGCTGTGTGTTAGCGGTAAGTTTCCCCAAATTTGAAGATTTCATTTCAAACTTTTTCATCTTACATAGCAACACTTGAAACTTGGTTACAACTGTTACAAGATATTTCGCATTCCCAATTTTGTTCTAGTACTTTCTGGGACAGTTAGTCAATTGAGAATAATGTTTGATGGTATCTTAACACTTTGCCGTTGGATCGTACAATTGCTTAATAACATAGCGTATCACCCCGTTAGATAAGAGCTATTGGAGTACTTTCATCTATTGTATAACTGTTGATTGTAGCCTTATACACTTAGTCGATGTTACGAAATTAAAGGTCTAAAATGTAAATTGGTCTAGCTAACTTTAGCGTTAGAACGCTAGGGTAATTGTGTATAATATATTAGACATTCACTTGGCGTACTGCCTGAGGAAAATAGGCTGAAATTGCGTTAAAAATCTTTTAGAGATCTAATCTTGCTTTGGAATATTATAAAGTAAACGCGCCTTTATATATTGTACTTTGTTTTAGACGGGGTGTTGAGCTCAGAGCTAATTATAAATAAGTATCCCTAAAATTCAATTAGGAACGAAATTGTGTCGGGTTATTTGCGTTTTCTTTTTCGATAAAGTTTTCTCGATACTGCGTGAGAAGATGGGTAACTCTATCACATAAAAGGTCTCAATTAGCAAGATAATTTAACAAGAAATTGGTTATTATTAATATAATACAAAACCTGCAATATTATAAGACTGGCTTATAATATGCGTTAAGAAAAGAGGAAAGCAAAACAGCTCGCCTATCTATATTTTTCACTAGCTAAGCCCTGTGATCTTCTTTAAAGGATGGAATATCAGAAATACTTACATAGCCTTCTTCACTTAATGAATATTTAACACGAAGAAGTACTTAATTATTTACTTTTCTAAGATTAGCTCGTTCGCCCAAGACCAAATAAAAATAAGCTTTACAATATAACATTAGGAATCATAATTTGTACGCCAACTCGAGTGTTGTGTAGAGTCGATATACTGTCTTGATATCTCAGTGTTGGCTGCTAAGCGTACCGGGAAGGTGCGCCTGCGCCGGCTGTTCCACGAATACAGCGGCGCGGGCGCAGGCTTTCTACACCGGAGCGTGGTCGCGCAGTGAAACGATGCCCCATACATGTCTCATACACGTATTGTTTCCTCCTCGTTTCGTGGAAAGAAATCTGTGTGCTTTAGATCATGGTATCCAATTGTATGATCAATGGCAGTGTTACAACAGATGTTTTTGTAATAAGGACGTTTTTTAGGTTCCTTAATAATAAAAAAGAGGTGTATTAGGTACTAGGGCTTCGCTGGCTGTCCGTCCCTTTGTCACCGGGCTGTTTTGTCATGAATTTTGATAGCTAGATAATTGAAATTTTCCCAGGTAGACAATAAAAATCGAGGTTGAGCTAATTGGAAAGTTTCTAAAATTTTTATAGCGACTTCGTTACGAGTGAGTCGAAGAGTGATTGCAATAATATTTGCTATTTAATATTGTGACGAGTGTGACGACTATATACCTAAATAGCTGTTGCCCGCGACTTCGTCCGCGTGGGTAGAAGATATAAGTTATGATTTATACCTAGGGCAGGCGTTTCCGCATAGAAATCCAAATAATAATTATTTAGATTTCTATGGGTTTCCGCGACCGGCACTGTGTAGTAATGCAAAGCAACTCCATGTGCCGGTATCAAACGCGGTTGACGTCACCCGGCGGTCAGGTTTAGTCAGTAAGTCTGACACTACCCGTCCTCTCCCCCGAGAGGATGTCCATAAGCATTCCGCCGCCATAACAAAAAAAATCGTTAAATAATTTTAGTTTTCTTTTGTATAAGCAATAGCTTCTGGAAACTGAAGACTTTTAGTTGGCCGGTAGTTCGATCGTGTTGGGTTGCTAGAGCGCACCAACTAACTGGCCCAGTTTAATCTAGTCATCTACAGTCGAATGATAGCTTAGAATCTATCATTTGCTATATCTATGCTGATTAAGAGGCCAATCAACTGTCGGCCGACTGAAACTCTGCAGATCTTGCAGAATGCAGATCATCAGCAGATAATGCTTGATCATTAAAATATATTTCTAACTGTACTTACGTCACACAGCATAACGCAATTTAGTAATAACCTGTCAGACCTCATGTGGTATGTAATTACTCCTTTGATCATTTGACTAATTACCTATTACTATAGGTATTATAGAGTAGAGTACAGTTGGTTAGGATTTCATGGCCATTTTGCAGCATCAACATAACAACGCCGCGGGGGTTTAATCACAATCGGTACACGCGGTTAGCCTCAGTAACTATAGCCTTTATGTACTAAGAGCACAGAATATAAAATAGTACTGACGCTAGAAGCCTAAATATGAATGATGAGCCATCGTTACGTGCAAGCTTGCTAGATCGCCAAACAACATAGCCGAACAAAGCTAGCCAATTTTGTCGGACATTTGGGCAAAAAAGCCAAAAACATGATGGATAGCTTGGACTAATCACAAAATAAGCTTTTTTAATTTTGATGATATTTAAATAAAATCTGATGCCAAGTCAGTCTAACACAATCCAGACACCATTTAATTTGGCCAGACCCGCAATCAAAAAGCTCAACAATCCGGAGAAACAGTCCGGAGTGAAGAAGTGTGCCGTCTCGCTTCCACAGTGACTACTAACCTGCCATAAAGCTTACAGTACTATTGACAAAATTGATTCATAACACATAATTAAAATATTCGAATACAATGAGTAAACTGACATTGTCATGAACGACATTGTTAGTCGTAATTTAATTACAGAATTATAAATTATCTGTAGCAGCAGCCATCTTTGAAAGAACGTGAAATTTCATATTTAAAGGATTTGACACAATTCCAACGTGACGTATTGGAACATTGACTTTTAAAAATCGAAGGAGGTTGACATGTGATTTCGAAAAGAAAATTATATTTGCTTTGAAAATTAATAGTAAAAAGTTTGGATTCAAAATTACAGTTTTTGGGGTTTTATTTAAAACCTTTTGCAGTAATGACAAAGGTTAAAATTGAATACATTTGCGACATAGCTGTCGGTTGCTTAATTTTAAAACGGTCTGAGTGTTAAAGAAGGAAATTGTTGTTGTTACGACGGTTAAACGATTTATCGTCAAGGTGGGTCATGATTCAATTTTGTTGATAGTACATGAGACGTTGACCAAGTACTGTTCCCCTTCAATTTCATACAAGATATATTTCAAAATACAAAGCGCCTTTATTCCAATGCTGTAAGATTGATTTTCGTAATCTACTGCCATCAACTGAATTCCTCGGTACATTGGCAAATAACGATAATTTATCAAGCCAAATGTTTATTTCGATCTCTGAGCGGAACTGTTAGCATACAAGTACCTACATTTTGGTACTTTCTATACTATCTTTGTGTTAAATCTTTAGAAAGGCGAGAGTCGAAATTGTTTCCTTGTATTTTGTGTGTCCTACTTGTACGTACTTGGTTAGATACCGAGAATTCTGTCAATAAGGTGGAGACACGTTTCCGATTCCAAAAGTGTTGCAGGTAAACGGGTTAACAATGATCGTGGTATACCTCTTGTGTCTCTAGAATTTTGGATTAGCATCTCTTGTAAGAGGAGTAGCTATGACATTACTGTTTTAAAAAAATATTTCCTTACAGTGTAGAAGGGCTGCATATCCCAAGTATATGGCGAAGACCCTACCTATATACGTCTCACTATACTACAAATAATAACGCACTGCTGGGCAAAGACCTGCTCCCATATAGATATTGATCACCACGCTAGCTCACTGCAGGTTGGAGACTTTAGATTCCAATATTTGGTATCCTGGCTTCCTCACGTTGTTTTCTTTGGGTATCAGTTGTATCTCAGAATAATAAAGTAAAGCACAATAACTTTGAAAAAGTCACAGTTTGTCTGCGTTGGAATGGAACCTGAAACTCTTGCATATGAATCCATGAACCACTATTATATTGGGTCTACCTGTAAAGATATTGTGTGTATTTATAAATAGTTAATAAATAATAAATAAATAATGAACCGTAAGGGTATCACCACAGTAAAGATAAGCAAATAAAACTATGCTGAATATAAGACACAGTTGCAGACCGCGCGCACTAAAGGGCAGATATTAAAAGCATCTTATCCATTAAAACTTTATTGATCCAACCTTGTTTCTTATACCTCCCAACCGCGGCCTCGAGGTATCCTCGTGGCACTTAGGCAAATTGCCCTAGATAATAATATTACAAGTAACCATAAACTCAGAGAAAATACTTTCTAAACGTCGGCTTCGATAGACGGAAATAAACTGACTGATGTAAATATTACATTTAATTGTGTATCTAATAAAGTATTTATTCAAATTAGGCTACTGAGTACCACTTTTTGAAAGTCAAACTACATTCATGTTCTGAGATCTAGGTGCCTCAGATACTTTAAGTTAAAATATCCATCTTAATCGGTTTTAACTAGTTCTAAAGCCTGTATCTCTATTGATGTCAATAGTGGAACTTTTCCAACTTAGAGGCTATTCCCAAGAGCGAATATAAAAGAATAATAAATTAAATCTTTATCTCAAGTTTTCCGCTATTTTATTTTACCCCATCCCCGATTGGGTTTGTATCCTCAAGTAATCTCCACAAGGCTTCACGTTCAGTTTGTTTGTTCAGTAAACAGTTTCGTAGCTTGGATTTACTTCGCTAATGGTGCACCTGGTGCTCACGACAAACATGTCTGTACTATCTACTACTCGTATAAATACTAACATATCTAATATTTACTCCCGAACATCCACGTCTACTGATCCTAAGCTAGCACTACTCCAAGAATATTGCTTTAAAAATTAGAATCTGATACGTATTTTACCTTGAATTTAATTTTCTCGAAAGATTTTTGTTAAATAAGTTTATAGTTTAGGGAGTTATTTTTTGTTGTTTTCTCAAGTTTATTTAGCGAAAAAAAAATGTCGTACATAAAGTAGTTTTCGAAAAAAGTTAGTGTTCTAAATGAGAAAAAAAAGTAAGCGGTAATGCCATACATTCTCATAAAATTCGTCTTTGACCCTCTAAAAGTGACGTTCGGTACCTAATTTTGAAAAGTAATCCACCGTAATATGACTTAGCTTACTGCACTGCACTTGTGACGGTTTAATTGAGTGAGCATGATGGTGGAAGCGAAACAATACACGGTGAAGAGCGGCATCTCTCCTCCACACCTATCAAATATTACTTTAAAACGTGGCAGTAGGGCTCCCGGTACCAGACCAGTTCAGTATGAGACACGCGTCGGACACACGAACGGTCGCACGACCTCTGAATACTAAGTACTATTATCGAATAATATCGCAATAGCCCCTCTGATAAATAACGAAGTATTCTACAATACGCGATTTAGGTCCACAATCACCGTACTTACATTGTTGAATGTGGATTATATTCGTGATAGATTTATTGCAGAATTACGTTTTACAACTCTCGTACGTTTTTCGAATGTGAGAGTAAAGAGTTTTGCGAGCGATGTTATTTATGTTATAGCACGGCACACCTTGGATTGTACTGGCTACTATCAACCTCATTATTAGCCATCGTGCTTTGTATAACTCTGCGTTGTCAGAGTGATCAATAGTTCCAGATTCTACAAGAATATTTTTCTCCGGAGTGAAATATTAATGACTTCTTACCCCGCCGAGGGCTCTTTCCGCCATCTTCCGTCGTCGCCGTCGTTCGAATATAAAACTCACTCAATCCGTAATGGATATTTCTTTGATATCTCCTAAACCAATATTTTCCTTGAAAGGTCCTTGCAAAACTTTCTGATAAGTAATTTATGTATTATAAGTAAAACAAAAATAACTGGAACTAAATTTGTTATTTCAATTTTAAGGCACAGCTTACTTACGTACACGATGATCACAACAAATCTTTTTTATTTATTACAAATACAAAACACAGTAATAGTGTAAAAAACAGAAAAAAACAATTATATGAACAAGGATGCTGCTTAGTTCCCAAGTCATCCCTGGTAGCAGAACTGCTTGGCTGAAATGGTTGATATTTTCTGCATTTTTGCCGTCCCAGTTTATAATCGTCAAAATAAATACTTTTAAGAGCATTGACATGCAGCGGATCCTCACAGGTACAACGTACTTAACGTGCTTAAGTCCCAGTCGTCTCACAAAGAAGTCAGCGCCGACACAGACAATGCTTAACGACACGAGCTCGCCTAACGAAAGGATTTTATTCCACAGGCTTTATTCCGAAATTCAAAGACACTGGAATTCTAGAATATTGACATTTTGTTGAAAATTGTTGTGAACGTTTTTAGTTTGTGGAGTTTTGTCCACTTTTTAGTTAGTAAGTATTTTTGTGGGTTTCTTCGATTCGAGTTTTGGCATCTGGACACTAGTAATCTTACTTACCCAGGGAATATGGAATGTAGTCTGACATTGGATGCTCAAGTTATAGTATCTTAGAGAAAACTTGTATTTTTTTAAATTAACGTTCAAGCTAAGAGACCTTGTTTAACGTACCAAATTTAACTAGCGAGTGTAGAAATGTTACACATGTTATTTTGGCTACAGAGACCTCTTAAAAGATTACACCGTACATTAAACATTTTCACTGAGTCTATTTGCAAGTCAAAATATAATCGTGGCCAAAAGGAATTATAAAACAAAACGACGCAATCGCAAAATTTGGCATACGAAATCCTCATTGCTATATCCCGAGAACTTAATATAACAGGCGGCTACCAGGAATTAACGATAATATGAGAATCAGTAATCCTTTGAAAACACCGTCTAGATAATAACATCCTGGTTATATTCCAAGCAGGCCTTTAATAATGAGCTCATATTGAAAACAGACCGAAAGAGATTCAATGAGAAAATCAAAATCGAATGCTTTTGTCTTATTTCAAGTAGGCCGTTTTCCAGGAACTTTGATAACGCTACAATAATGACTCTAGATTGACGGTTCCAAAATGTCATTCTTATGGAAAGACCGGCAAAAACATAATAAATATTTTTTTTAAATAAATTCTTGCAATATGATTTCATACAGCATTATTTATTGCAACAACAGACACAACAAATGCAAAATTAAGCAGTAGATAGCAAATAGTAAAACCGTTAAATTTTAAATAAAATCATTAAATCACCCATCCAATCTTGAAACAGAAAAAGTTACAGTGAATGAATAGTATATGTGAACAGAATGTTATAGTTTACCATCACCTATTAATGTAATCCAAATGTGGAACCGTGACAGCGCATTACATATTATATATCGCCGTCTCCCTTCTACAACAGAATTAATATAATTATCATTATGTCGTTGTTGGCACTCAGGCTACAACCTTTAAAAGAAATACAAAACTAAAGCCGTAACTAATTAACTTTATTTTTCTATTAAAAATGTACTAATTAGTTGCTTGGTCGCCTTTGTACGCTGTTATAATATAGGTTTTGCATTATATCACACTTTAACCCTAGCCGCATAAAGAGGGGTTATAACAAGCTCGATGAGTCTGTGTATCTGAGTGTTCGTTTGAACCAAAACTCCTCCTTCTAAACGAATGGACTGATTTTGATAGTGTTTTGGTTCTGAACTGCTAGTTTATAGTTAATAGCTTTTTATAGTTATTAATTTTCGTGAGGATAATACATTATTAAATGATGCAACGGCTTACTCACGCGTATTTATCAGGATTGTCTGGCGTCGTCTCATGATTAAAGACTCCGATTCAATCCGAAACTAGTCGGGCAATCCCGATAAATACACGTGAATACCGTTACCATTGGTTTTTAGCTGCAGTTAACAATCATTATTGAAAAATATGAATATTCATATCCAGAAAATCTATAGTGGTTAGTCGGTTTAAACTGAAAGTAAATAACAATAGTAGTGTTATTTTAAAATTTAAAACAAAGTTTCAGTTTATTTAATGTTCAGAGAGGAAACCCACACAAACAACATCCCTCGTGACAAATGATAGCTCATGTCGGTAACAAGTAACAGGATACTGCAATAAATATCGCCCACAGTAGCTATCTGAGCGATCGGGAGACAAATCTATTCGAATTGATAGTATTTGTAAAGCTTCTGGCAATTATCAAAATTATTAGACATATTCTTACTTACGTACAATGCCCAGGACCTCAATTCTGCTATTTACAATGGCTAATGAATTAAAGAAAATTGGCTTAAAATGACACTTTTCGGCTTCTGCATTTTTCCTACACAATAATTAAAATTTTTGTATGGGACGCGCGGTACACTCAAGGTCAATACAATGAATTATCTATAGTGTTGGTAAAATGCTCAAGAGAATAGGAATAATTTCAGATTTAATCCAATTGCCATTCATTAACCGGCCATTGTAAATAGCAAAATCGGGGCCCAGCTTGCTAACTATGGACATAATTTTCCGAGACTCGGATTTGTGATAAAAATGACGTAATTTCTGAATGATGTTGTTATTACAGATTATATCATACTGCGTCACAATATACAGTTGAGTGCGTGATCGCGGACTCGGATACGTCACCGCCTTGTGATCCCTTGACTGATTAATTCTAGGAAAGTAATTTTATTTAACTGTTGGGAAATTCTTAGTATCTGTGGGTTGAGACTTCGGAATTGGTGTGGAGAAAACAGAATTACGTAGAGCTACATTACTGAGAACTTTTATGATAGATGTATCTATGATGATGAAAATAAGGTTTTTATTACGATTCGAGCGATACTTATAACTTAGGTACCTTATAACCTACCATTTGAATTGATTCGTGAAAACCTTGCGATATATATACCGCAATATTATAAATAATATTGTGGTTTCTCCCTACTCAGACAAGTGAAGATTATGGATTCATTTAATTACATCCAAACTAACCAACCAGATTTTAAATACCTCGGTTATTCAAACGTGCATTTCAAAACACATTATCATATTTTATCACACGTGAAATATTCAACTGCAATCCGCTTAACACAGAAATTAATTAAAAACAAATTAAAATATAAATAAATGGTTAACAGTACAACTGTTTTGGTATAACATAACCTAACATGTTCAATTAACGCAAAGCCGCGCCGTACGTAATGAATTTAGTAAAGCTCTCGCAAATCCGTTGTGGTTATGTGGGGTGAAACTATGTAAATTGGGTTTACGTTACCGAACGAATATTGTGTAGCATTCATGATTATGCTTCAGTATTAAACGTGTATAAAATGAATAGATGAGAAAGTTCGCGTTTTTTTGTTATTGGAATCCTCCTAAGGATCTGTCGCCAATTATTCCCGGGTGTGGAATAAAGATTTTAATCCATTTATATCATCATCGTCCAAAACATTCCCATTATAGACCGTGATTTTTTAGTCGTCTTACAAAAGCAGCCCAGTTCATGTATCCAATGACTAGAACACGTTCATGATAAAAAAATAGGTATTTATTTGAATAAATTTTAAATGCATTTTTTTTTTCAATATTATGATGCAATTCGTAGTTTTTTAGAAACACAGCTCTGTTGCGAGCGCGGTCCAAGCCTGTAACAATAGTGAGGGGCGGGGCTGCGTTTTTATCATTTTTAAGAGTATATTTCAGATTTTTCTTCGTACTTATTATCCTTTTTGATTTAAAAAAAAATAACCTCGCCTAGTTGTATTTTACGTCGGATACATGAGTTGCAGCTTTTGAAAGACGACTAAAAATCACCGTGTATATTCCTATTATATAAAGATGGATTTAGAACCTTGATCTGAGTCAAATCACATCAGCATTTTTCTTCGTCATGAAATTTCTTCTGTTATTGTTAAAATGATATAAAATGAAACAAAAATTTCTCGTTCCTTATTTTCGATAAGTATCCGAAAATTGGCTGGAAACGAACTTACAAGTTATTCATACTACTCAATCAACCTTAAAAGTTTATTAAATTGTTTTAGAAAAGAAAAACTTATTATTTCTTACTTATTTTTTTCTTTTTGAATAAATTACTTAGTTACTTCGGTAAACATCCCTAGTTACGAGTTACCAAGTAAACGCCTACCACTGTCTCTTAAAATAAGACTTGGAAGGAAGATATCGGATGTCGGGGTGATGGTAGGTAATACTCCATGTTGCTTCTACAGCTACAACACCCTTTTTAGATTTAAAATAAAAAAGGAAACGTAATGGGGTTGTCATGTGTGTCTTTCGGCCTGTCCATTCGTATGTCCATGATATGTTTTCCTTAACTATTAGAACAATCCAGTTGTTTGGTAAGCAGATGTATTCCGTGAAAAATAATAATAGAAAATTCGTGTCCCTTCGTCCAGCATACTCACCATGGAATCCTGATATTTCATGAATGTCAAAAAACTGTTCTGAAATAGTGCTAAATAGTGCCCAAAGGAAAAAAATAGTGCTCTTGTACTTGCGAAGTTATAGCCATAGTTCGATGAGTATGCTGGACGAAGGTTTCGCCCAGCATACTCACCTCCGTCCGGAGAATCTGTATACGCTTCAAACATAATTCATACTTCAAAAAATAGTTCCCAAATAGTGCCAAACGGTGCCCAAAAAGAAAAAACAGTGCTCGAATAACTTCGGAGTTATAGGCTTCGTTCAGTGAGTATGCTGGGCGTAGGTTCTACGCCCAGCATACTCACCTCAGTGCGCGAATATCGAACGAGCTATAGGTACAATTTACGTCTCATAAAATTGTGCTTGAAATAGTGCCCAATATCAGTCCAATTTTTGCTTGACTTTTGACCTAGAAAACCATTAAATTTGATTGTAAACTTCTACATACATTACATTGAGTACAGTCGAATACAATATTATTAACTTTCTTTCTAACAATTTTTGTCTTGTGTAAATTATTAATTGTCTATGTAAGGGAGTATTTACTTTAGAATCGCAATATTATTAATTACACATTATTTTAATAATACTTTATAATAATATGATTAAGCCTTCGCGCGTCGCATGGGACCCCGGTAGCTAGGAACAATGATTTTATATATTTTGTCTAGATCACGGCGCTTGAAGGATTAAGATATCAAATGAAGTAAATCATGCATGAAAAATAAAGTTGCTGTTATTAATGCTTACATTACAACTGACAAAATTATTCAAAATAATCATTTTCCGGATCAAGGACGGTACCACAACGTTTACGGAATTGACCTGTATTCCTCATGTTAAAGTTCAATATAGTGTGGCAGTAATGGATGCACGTACCAACGTGACGTTTTGACATGTGAGAAAATACCATAATTATTTCCAATAACATGAAGTCTACAATTAGAAAGTTTAATATTTTTGTCCAAAAACATGTGTCGACGACTGTACCCCATTTTACGTTAGTATGTAGAAATTTACATTAAAATTTAATGGTTTTCTAAGTCAAAAGTCAAGCAAAAATTGGACTGATATTGGGCACTATTTCAAGCACAATTTTTTGAGACGTAAATTATACCTATAGCTCGTTCGATATTCGCGCACTGAGGTGAGTATGCTGGGCGTAGAACCTACGCCCAGCATACTCACTGAACGAAGCCTATAACTCCGAAGTTATTCGAGCACTGTTTTTTCTTTTTGGGCACCGTTTGGCACTATTTGGGAACTATTTTTTGAAGTATGAATTATGTTTGAAGCGTATACAGATTCTCCGGACGGAGGTGAGTATGCTGGGCGAAACCTTCGTCCAGCATACTCATCGAACTATGGCTATAACTTCGCAAGTACAAGAGCACTATTTTTTTCCTTTGGGCACTATTTAGCACTATTTCAGAACAGTTTTTTGACATTCATGAAATATCAGGATTCCATGGTGAGTATGCTGGACGAAGGGACACGAAAATTCTGTCAATTCATTCAATATAGTTCTTAAGTGTTCCACCAAGTGCTGAATTTCCAATTATTGTGTTAGCAAAATGCTTAGAAGAATGAAATAGTGTCAAAAATCCAATTTCTATTCATTCATCGGACATTGTAAATAGCAGAATTGAGGCCTAGGTACAACCACCCCTAGCTATGTCCCAAGTAATGTTCCACCTAGTTACATACCTTTAGATATTACAACGAATGTTCAAACTTCATGTTAAGTCCTCGGATCAAATCCGAGAGTTTGATTAAACAATCGCCTTCAGCTATTAACTTTATCTGAGATAATAAATACCTATCTAACCAACGCGCAAGGCAATGTTGACGGAATCTGTCTTTTTCACGCTTTTGTAAAATACATAAAACATGGCTTATTCAAACTTTTATCAAAAGAAAGTTCCGGTGAAAGGCTTTGTGAAAACAATACGCATTTTTTTGCCTTTACGTACCCTTTACATACTTTTTTTATTCATAATTCTGTGAGTTATTTTCGGAAGATTATTTGCCCGAGATACCTACGTTTAATCATTCATGACATATTCTATATCAGTATCTTTGCTTTTATTGAGACCTTTTCCTGGTTTAAGTTTGTTTTTCCGTTATTTATATGTTTAATTCATATACAATAATCATAATATTCATTGTATTATAAGTAGATTCATTGTATTTTCATTTCTAATCTGCAGAAATGAAAATACAATGAATCGAATTATATACCCTTAAAATAAAATACATGGTAGCAACCGGATCATCAGACCTGTGACAGAATATAACGAAAATATGAAGGCAGATATGGATTCAAGGTTCAAATTTAATCCTCTTATCCTTATAAAATCACAAGTCATTTTCCTATTTACGGTTCGCTTGGCACTTAAAGAAACCCACGTTTTGAATTGTTGTTGACAACAATCGTGACATCATAAGACCATGAACAAAATTGTCTTTGTAGAACCCTACCTAACTTTTTCCTTTGTGGTTTAATTAAAGATTAAATTAATTGCTGTGTGTTTTCCTGATTAATAGTGCTGTCACACCCAGAAGGACAAACAAACTTGAAAACTGCCGACAATAACCCATATGACAAATCATCTTTAGCAGAATTGCAGCCTGGGATTTAGTAACTGATACTCTCACTTGACAATCGGATTTCTAAATCCTATTTGCCCACAACCAATTTTCTCATCAAAGGAAGCTTCTACAAATGATGCGGGTCGACAAATGTTGTAACAAATATCCTTAAAAACTCGTACATCATTCAACTTTAATACAAAATAATTTAAATTGAAATCGGTCAATTCGTTCGAGAGCAACGATGCCACTGAACGACGTACAGAACACCTCTTTTTCCGCCGGGGGTTAATAAAATAGGCTTGTTGCAGGTATAGATTTCCCATTTACATCTTGAATTGAACAACCTTTAATAGAAATTATTAAAAAACCGACTCCCGCATTAAGGAATTTAATCCTTGTGGTGTTTGACTTGATGATCTCAACCACTCGGGTATCCGTGCAGTCATTCATTACAAACATTATAATATTCGCAACATTTTCATTACAATACGATCAATACTCATTAATTACTTACCATTACCATTTCATTGTTGCTTGTTTAATATCGCTACATATAACAATCGGCATTGATCTTAGCGTTCACGATGTATTGTTTATTAAACATGATTGAATACGGGAACAAGATATTCAATTATAGCATTAATTATAACATGGAGCAGATGTGAGCGGTTTCTCATTAAATGCAATCTCCTTGCATAATTGTTCGTCAAACCATTGTAGGATTGTGACACGTGGTCGCTGGAATCTTAATTAATCTATGTATGTGTAGTTAAGCTGAGAACTTACGCGTTATGACTAAATAATATTGATTTTACAAGGCTGTTCCGAAAGAACGTCTTTATTGACATAAAAATACAGCTAGGCTTAAAGCCTGTGTTACAGGAGCCAGTGTCGTCGCTCTTTCGGTTATAATATTTAATTTTTTTCTTCTTCTTCTAATGTATAAAATTCCCGTGTCACGATGTTAGTTACCGTACTCCTCCGAAACGGCTCGAGCGATTTTTATGAAATTTTGTATACATATTGGGTAGGTCTGAGAATAGAACAACGTCTATTTTTCATACCCCTAAGTGTTAAGGGTTGCTCACACAGATTTTTTTTTTTTTTATAATCTGGCATTAAAAATACATACAACTAGAAAAAAAAAAATTCGGCAAAACAACGTTTGCTTGGTCAGCTAGTTTATTTATAAATATAATTCCTGACTACGAACCGTGTGATGCCTCGGATGGGAGCGTGGCGCTCGGATTCCTTCCTTGTACTCATTAATCACACGCTGTTCAGGAATGCCCATTTATTATAGGAGAGGAAATACTACCTATGACGTCAATAGGAAACATACACCTTATCCTCCCCATTTTCCCCTATTAACATCATGACGTATGTATATAGTCATAATTTGGCAAGCATTTTCCAAAGCAACAGTTTCCTTTTTTCCGAAACTGAGAAGTTGGTCTCATGACCTCTAATCAGAAAAGCAATTTCGAACATAAAATAAAAATGTAATCAATTTCCGCAAAGACCTTTTTTAATTCTACCTAATTGGCTTTTTAACAAGTATTCCAATTTCGCACGAGGAATTTTCACAAATTCCAATAGGGATGACAACTGGGTATATATACGAAGAAAAAATCTGTTTAGTCCGTAATTTTAAATATTCTAGACACGTTCTTTTGCTATTTATTAACACTTTTATACGTGAAAAAAGTAATACAATGGCCGACTTACTGCCTGAAGCCGGGATAACAAACAAGGTGCAAATATATAGAGTGTTAATATGACCATGATGAAATACATTATCCCAATAACATCCTGTATAAAAAATGACTTGGTAACGAAATGTTCTCGCTCCAAACCAAATCGTATGAGTATTTAGGTATTGATATTTACAGTGTTATCGGCATACACGTGCCTCTCTGAATACAAAGAACAATCGCAATGCTATTCGTGTGGGCCGCTATCCCCCGGGATAGAAATACGTGGGCTGTACGTAGGACTGATACAACGCCCGGGAGGCAAAACAGGGAAACATATTGCAGGAAAGTTAGGAATGTTCGGGAACTTAATAGTTTCCTAGTAAATAGGGAAAATTGAGTGTGTTAAATGTTAGGTAAATGAAATAAGCGGATTACGGCCGCTAGGTTCGTTTTTCCGGTGACTATTTTATGTGCTTTGATATAGTATACAATACAAAGGTCAAATAACAAAAACGGCAGTCAGATATTTCAAATGTCAAAAGGGGCTATGACCCCTGAGTTTGTTTCGGCGTTCCTTTTAAGGATAGCCAGGTAGGAAACCTGGGTTGGTTGGCAACAACTGGCTTAAAAATAATTTGAAATTTAAAAGAGAACCTGAAATTTACTCTCTAGTCAGAGACTACAGAGGCACTTTTGGCTACAGAACTTCGGTTGTTGGAGGCAAGCTTCAAAACTCGACGTCCATGACAGTTTTCAAACTAGGGTTGGATGGCCCATACCCTGTAAGATTAACTTTCTTAACCTGGCCTCTGCAATTTGACCCTAAGTCCTCATGTACGCCTTAAAAAGGACCTGGTTTCTTCCCTTGAAATAATACCGTACCCTGAAATAAATAGGATGATGATATTTAATACATCCGATCTCAAAATCGTGATCTTTGTAGGAAGGAATTCGTAAGATTTCCTAGACTTAATAACAACTTGATATAATATTCACGATGCCTATGTTCTGCGGTAAACCGCCTACATCCTAATCACTACTGAGAATTCGATAGAAATTCTTGACAATCACTAAACCCACAACTTTGTATTTAGTGCCGACTGGTTCTGTAATCTCAAATCGATGCTTAGAGAACAATACACTACCGACCTACGCCATAGCGACTAGCCTTCCAACTAGGGTCAATTTAAGTATTAAAGAGGAATAAAAAAACCAGAAATGTCAATTTCTTCTTACCAGCTTACACCACTGGAATGCTTCCCCGTTTCCTTTTGTCGGGGGCCAAGCGGGAGCGATGTCGCAAAACTATTTGTCCTAGCTTAACTTTCTTTAATTTTATTATGACACCGTTATAATAACAAGTATTATGATTAGCTTTTAAATTTTTTGAAAATTTTATTTGTCCTCTTGAGTGCTGGTTGTTGAAGTCAGTTTTATTTTTCCAAAAATAATTTAACACCTAAAATTTTTAAACTAACAAACGTTTTTGTTTACATTTCGCCGAACATTTACACGAGAGCGGGCTGTTTTGGAATCTGAACTTAGCTTACCCGTATTTGTTTACTAAATATTTTATGTACACACAAAATAGTACGAAAAAACTGCATGATTTACGAGAGTGCTGTATATGTAACACTCGAACGAACTGTATATTGTTTAGTTTCCATAAAGTTCCTCGCGAAATGAAGGCGATTGCCTATTTTTTAATACGCGGTGTTTCAAAGTCGGTCAAAACCAGTCAAGTGTTAGTCGCACTCGCGATCCTGATTATTGCGTACATTTAAATATATGTAGTACGTACATTATAAATGAAGAGACATCGGAGCCTCTTCACTAGAGCTCCGGTTTTTATCCTTAGAATACTAAAATAATTATAACCACAGGCAATAGCTACTTTATTAGTTAAAAAGTCTGAGACTTCAAGGGAGGCCTATCAGATGTGAAACATCGAAAATCATGAAATTAAATTTTAAATTATATTTTTTTTATTCGTAACACCAATTGATTGGTTAACTGTAAAAGGAACGATAGAAGAAGATAAAGAAACGAATTAACAAAAAGTTACTCGTGTAAGGATCGAGACACGTGTAACTTGCAACGGGTGCTAGCGGACCCACTAGGCGACTGGGACTGTAGCATAGCGCGCTCTTATTAAGAAAGGTTGCTAGTAACATCACTTGCTAGTAAAAAGCCATACTGGTAAGTGACGTCACACCACTAAACAGGTTTTTTTGTCAAATACCCTTTTGTATGGAACCCTCAGTATTGCAAATCTGATTCGTACTTGACCGAATGTGTATTAGGAAGAAGAGAAAGCTTGACTTTAAAGCAGAACATTATAGAGACGTCTGAAACTGTTTATTTTTTAAATATTATATGAATTTATTAAGGTATATAATTTATTACTACGCATAAAAACCTCATTTAGACGACGCAAACTTACTAACAGGTATACCTACTTTCGTAGTTAAGTATTATTAGTTTTCCTTCATTAGATATGGATATTAACAAACATGGACATTGCTTTCTAAATTCACATAACGAACTGTTATTTATGTTTATTCGTAATGAGTTATGACGTAATTATACACATAAAGTTCTAGGAACCACTCTGGATGCTAAACATGACATATCATAAATATTGAATCATGTGATATTTTGCACTAGCCATAATTGTTGTCTTGTTTCAATGTAATTCGTGTTTTGACATAACATTTGTATACAACGCAGTACGTTAAATGAATAGTAAAATACTGTTGTATAGTTTGCAAATGTATGCGAGTGTGTTTGTATGTGTGTAGGTTTGTTACCTTTTCACGCCCAAACGGCTGAACCGATTTTGACGAAATTTCGTATGGTGTAGTTGAGACTGACTTTATTAACACAGGCAATTGTTATCCGATTTCAAAAATGGAAATGTTTTTGCAAGTAAATTCGACATTTAGACGGGCGACGCCGCGAGCAACAGCCAGTATTAGTTATATAACACGTTTGAAATACGAACATGTTGTATTGTCTATGAAGCATGAAATATTTGGTACTTGACAGTTTGTTTTTTTAAAAACCCTTATAGAACACAACAGCGCGCAACATACAGCCTCGAATTTCATGAAATAAAATTAATAAAAGAATTTCACTTCAGAAATCCTTAATTAAAAAGTTGTTTTTCATATAAATATACAAAAGGTTTTGTGAATACAACCCCGACATTGTTTGTTTTCAATAACGTGTATCTGAAACCAATTTGAATATCGGGATATTTATTGACTGAGTTTTTATAGAATGATAGCGGTTTTTGTTAATATCTGTGAATTATAATCTATATACAAATATGGGATGTTTGTGGATATTAACACACAGGATATTAAAGTTAGATGGAAACGCAAACATTAATTTTCAATTAAGCAATTGCAATTAACAAAATAAAGACCTTAATTATGACTTATTTATTTATCGTTCTATTTGTTATAATTATTCAAATGTGTTTAAATAAAAACAGTTATGATCTATCAGGCTTAGTGATGTAGACGAATATTTGTTGACCCCGACGACGCAAAAGATGAGTGTTATTATAATGATGAAAGCCTAGTTTGCGTTAAAATTTAAGTACCTAAAGTATATTAAAAAACGCGCAATAAAGAAAAACAATCCAGTATGAAATAAAATTTCACTTTCAATTGAAGTCAGTAACTTATTGCCTTTCATTTCATGAATAATCAGAAATCCAGTCAAAAAGGAACATTTCTTAGAGGGACTGAGTATAAAGCGCTACTTCATATCCATAACTAAAAATAATAAGCCTATTTGAATTTTCACTTTTCTTTTCACCTGTAGCAAGACTCGCAACTATGATTCTAATTTAAAAATTCATGACAGATCTAATATGTAGAATTGTCGTGTGTTTTGTCTTTTTCGCGGAGTATGTAGTTACACTCTTCCGAAACGGCTTTATCGATTCTCATGATTTTTTTGTCCTTATACCTATCTATTTTTCATCCCCCATGTATAGGCACCAAGAGTTTAGAGTAGTAGCAGAAGATTCTTATCATATAATATTATCATTTGGATACAAATAATTTAAAAGTTCTTCAAAATTACAAATAATGCAAACATTTAACATGAAGCTAAAAATCCAAAGAAGTAATTTAAGCAAGCATTTTCAAACGCTAAATTATATTTCTGCGAAGTCTATTTTCATTTAATTCTAAGTATTGAACTGAACTTTATGACTCAAGTTTATCAGAAGATTTAATATCAGAGAGACGCGCGCGATTTAAATCTACCTACATTAAAATCGTTTATTTAAAATAGGCTCCTGTAGGGGCCTACCGACATGTGGGGGTGGTGAGTATTGGGAGTGTGGAGGAGAGATGTCACGCAATGAATTATATAGCACTGTCACGCTTCCTTAAAAAAAAAACTTTCAGATACAGTGTTAGACTCTAGACGTGGAATAAACAATTGAACATTATCCCGTATCGCCGACCGCGCCTCCCCGTCACCGCATCCTAGCTTTTGAGAGAAAACGGCGCAATACCTACTACCATATAAGCAAACACCAATACTTTAATTACTTGAATCCTTGTGATCCAAGAGACGCACTGAAATCAAGCACGATCCATGCAAGGGGGATTACGTGTACGCAAAGACAAAAACATAAGTGGACGGTAGGTATGTACGGCTACTGTCGTAATTCCGACCTGGTCTTCCTGGGTATAACTTTACCGGGAAGGAAGTAGCAGTCAATATTTACAAGATAATAACAATGTTGTCTTTATAAATATACTAGAAATATTTACTCGTTACATATGAATTGATGAAGTTTTCCTTAAGGTACACAATCAATATAAATGATATAGATAATGTTTCACTTCCTCTTGGATATTTTCCTAACAATCTATTATTGTACTATGTGGTGGCCGTGGTCTTCAATAAAGAACATAAGACATCACTACAGATAACAAAACGAAAAAGAACGTTCAATTGCGAATAGGACTCGGGGCACTGAGAGATCGTTGCTTAAACTTGATCTATTTTTTGCATCTTTCGATATAACAGCAGAAGAAAATCACCTATGAAAATTTCAACTGTCTGGAGATCAACGTTATGCTCCTTCAACTATCGGGTTGATGGACCACCGGTCACTCTGTACAGTTCTGCATAAAGTATGATGTGACACCGGGCATCCTATAGCGTTAATACCAGACCACTTCAAAATCCCTAAAGGCATATAAGTTTTTAACTTCCTCTTTCAAACTTCTAACTAGCTTACCGAGTTGGGAACAAGCTTGCAATAACATATAACTTTGCGAGTTAATCAGACTCGGGCGGCGGCGAAACTCCCCAGCCTTGTAACGGAATGGAAATAGTATTGGATATTGTTTAGATATGTTAGTTATGCAGCATTCAAGTTCGTACGACGAAATTGTATTTTGTTTATTCTCAGCTTTATACCTCACGTGTATATCTCGGGAATAGTAATGATGTAATGATTTTTGTTTGCCTTCAAACCCACTAATATTTATGTAAGAGTAGGTACTTGCACAGTTTTTCTTTCAATTTAAAATGATTTTCTCGCTTGTTTGTCTCGCTAAAAAGCCATTAAATATCCAAATGGACCCAGTCAATCTTGAAGACTTGACTCATTGATATTGAGATGGAATCTAGACCTCTCTAAACCGTTTCTTTTTCGTTTTGTCCCATATGACATTTCTTGCTATTGTTTAACTATAATTTCTATAGCCGGGGTTGTTAGTTGTTTTTGATTTACGGTCCGTGACAAAAGCCGGATAGCAAAAATAGATTTTGAAAAACAATAGAATATAATCAAACTCATTAAGTTTGACATTTTCTATTTACTATGGCATCATGAATACATAATAATAAAAGTCAACATGTATAGGTATAAGTTAAATAAACTAGTTTAATCTGGATTTAAAATAATTTCCAAAAACTCGTTGACATTTGCAATTTTTGATATTGCCACATGCTATAATAGCCTTATCGCCTGTCAAATTTTGATAGTATCTGAATTATCATTTGTCACAGATATAAATTATGTTAACGTTATCTGCTAAACGCGATGGGGTATACAGAAGTGGAGTTTCTGTCTTATTGAGATCAAATCGTAGCTGACTAATGGAAAGTCTATTACTTTCTTCTATTTTTATAACAAACTTTTATTTACTTTCATCTATTCTTATGTCTGTAATCAAATCAAATCTAACAAGTTTAGTTTAACCCAGTTCCCGGTTTCCGATTGACCCGTTTTTTTTTCATGCATATCTATATTGGATGACAATACAACATTAAAATGTTAACTTAAATATTCACTGTAAGCATACTTATGATAGGAATCACACACACTTACACACACACACACACACACACACACACACACACACACACACACACACACACACACACACACACACACACACACACACACACGGACACATGCTCACATCTATTTATTTTGTAATGATTATCTTAATATTTTCAGTTTTGTAATATTTATAGTTATTGCTATCAATCCATCTAATACTGAATATTACCCGTAGTAACTAACAGGACTGCAAGATAGGGAATCCTAGTGTAGGGTCTAGGAATCACCTTACAGATAAATGTAACTGTAGAAACAATAAAGTTGATAGTAGTAGAAGTTAATCTGATTCTGGAGTGGGAAAGTAGCTATTTGAGTTGCGTTAAAGATCGACCCCATCGAGTTTAGATTTATTCGATTTGTCTTGACCAGTACTTTGGTCCAAGAATGAAAGATCATTTTTTTTATTTCATTCTAGACTTATTTATTTTCCTTATTAAAGTTATATTTTTTGTTAAACATTATTCCTTATTCATAGATGCGTAAGCCAGTGACGTAAACTTCGTAATTACGTTGTATATGCAATCGTCGGCTGTAGGCGTGGCTGACACGTAATATGCATCGTTGTTGATTATTAAGGAGACATACTGGTGTCTCGTGGCGTGACGCGGCACACGCGTATGTGTTTCACGCATTTATAGGTCGCTGGGTCGTAGCGTGTCAATCATGGCGTGGTATGAGGCGTCACCTCGCGAGACACACCAGTGTGTCTCTAGTTTAATTGTACCTACTTCACTATTGACGTAATAGCAAAAAAGGTCCCCATTAATTATTCAAATTAAATCAGCATTGATAATCTTTTGACACTTTATGTTAAAGATAACGCGGATAAAAAAACTAAGGATGACATTTTGTCTGTTGGAAAATTTTTGGTTGGTATGATTCCAAAATAGTCGTTAGAGAGCATGATTGGTCGAATATATAGTTACGATCTCGGGTCAAGTCTGGATAATACTGGCACAGGACCGTAGAAGTTGGTACGAGAAGAAGCCTATGCCCAGCAGTCGGAAGATTAAGGCTGTGGATGATGATGATGATTCCAAAGAATGTCTACCTCGCCTAGTTAGTAGGTATAATTAGTGCTATTTTTGAAAATTATTACAGCCTTAAAGGAAATATTTATATATAGTACAGCCAGACCATTATTAACATAAAACAGTACAACAGACAGTTTTCATTCCAAACTCGATAAAAATCTCCATTTCATATTCACTCCTCATGACTTTAGGGTACAATGGGCATCCATTTTATTACCAAAATGGACATCACATCTCAAAGATCATTAACAAGATGATATCCATTTCTCAGAAGTGTCAATAGTGTTTGGCAAATACTCGGTAAATGTACTTTTATCTTATCATAATAACAGATTCTCGGAATAAACCATTCAATCTCATTCACTTTATTGACATTGTAATTGTGATAATGGATTCAGCGAATCACGAAACATTTGAATATATATCGAATGCCATAATAATATAATTTAATTACTTATTTCTGTTTTTTTATGTTGTTTATTTTTCGACTTAACATGTAGTTTGATTTATGTCACTGATAACAAAAGATAACCGTTTTTAATTAGGCAGATTTTATAGACGTTTGACGCGTTTATGAACTCTTTTTACGAAAATTAACTGGCTTTATAAGAATCTTTTCTTTGTATCTTTGAAATTTGCTGAAGGTAAAAATAAGATTGGTACCTTGGTGGCAAAATGCAAATACAGTATCATGTAAATTTGGAGCTGAGCTGGGTCAAGCCCGAGTCTTCTATTTTAAAGATGTAATGGCGCAAACGCATCGATCAAGTACCTATTGTTGCTCAATAAAATGAATGAATATTTTAAACTATTCATTTAAATATTTGTAAAACTACCAACAAAGTAAGAAGTGCAGGGTATGCGTTAATTCAATAGCAAAGATCACAAGACTACAATTTAACAAAAATTCTAAATTCTGCTAAACTAAATAATGCCTGTCACATTACTTCTAAAATAACTAACTTTTTATACCTCAGTCGGCCACGTCAGAGAGAATACTCAAAGAACAAACATCCCAAAATTAATTCTTGCAACGTTTACAGATTATTCCGGTAGCGAATAACGCGCAGCTCTGTCATTAGGCATGCGTCATGATTCTTGCAGTGTGTCAAGGCTGGAGATTAAACTAATTTAGAATTCCGCAGAGAAAGGCGGAATCGATGAGAAATCCCAATGACGTTATCCAGTTCCGTTAATATTGGAACTCGTTTAAATATTTCTTGCAAAAAATAAGCCTGCGTCAATGACGCTTGCTTATTAATGTTTTAGGTGTTTGTATATGGTTTATTAAAGTATATAGTATAATTTATTTTTGGACCCGTTGGTAAACGGCCAAAGTTTTTGTCGGATTCTTACCTGCAAAACCAGTGGAAAAATTCTCCGGTCCCTATAGTCAGGGGTTAAACGGGAATGCTTCCGTGAAAGTGCAGACTTCCGTGAAAGGATATAAGGTGAAGAAGTATCGGCTGCTACCGGCTAAAACCAAAGGTGTTCATCCTTCCCTTGTACCTGAGACCAGGGGAACGCGATGCAAACTACCGCGACCCCAGTCGAGTATATATGACGCCTACATCAAGTGTATATTTGATCCAATACCTCTTTCTAAGAAATGAAACCAAGTTCTGATAAAAATAGGATATTAAATTGAATCCGGTGACGCTGGATACCTTCACTTCCAAGCCGTTATATAACCATGAGCTTGGAAAAGCGAAAAGAAGAAGTATCATTATTTGGTATAACGTTTTTATTACATAATAATAAAGAGTCCTTTAGCAACATAGCGCCTAGATTTCCAATTGATTTCTCGTTTCGCAGGAAGAAATATCTTTAAGATATAAGTAGTACCTTTTGAAAAATTGTTTATACATAAATTGTAAGTAGGTACCTAATAGTAGGTATCATCGGTAATATGTAAAACAAAAAATAGTCGTTGGATAGTAACTAGCAGGATTTATGAGGGGCCGACAGACGCCCCTGACTATTACACGCTGAATAATTCATGTGATTACGTCATGTGTCCATATTGACTTGATGGCACAGTTTAAAGAAAACTAAGGGAACGTGGTTATTACGTCCTACTACGCTGTAAAGAATTTTTTGTAAAAGACCTGATGAATATCGGCCTTTTCTTGATTAAACTCGAGGATTAAGTGATTGTGGAACTTTCAAAGAGATACGTTTACTGGAATATAAAGTTATAAGCAGTCTTCATCGTCAATTTTTCCTTTTCTGTCATCTAATATTTTATACCAGTTTTGTTGTTTAAGTACTTCTTAGTTTTTTGATAACTTGGATTTTGGCACAGATATTTTCCGTTACGGCCCACAATTTTTTGCCCAACCAAATCCACTTTTGGGCGACAGGAATTTTTATTCTGCCTGCTAATGTAAGGATGAACGTTATTGGATGTGTGCGCTGTATAACTTAAATTCTCATCAGCTACATTGTAAGAAGGATATAAAATTAATTTGTGTAGTACTAAAACACTGGCTGATAAAAAATACATACTTGCGGTTACGACCGGCAACGGACTCTTAATTAATCTCTTATTTTTTGCTTTGTCGAGAAACCCCGTTGATTGTCGTTTCATTGCTAATTCTTATAAAAACGTCAATTTTTTACCTTCTTGTAAGACTGAATCTTGCCTCTTTTTTTGCAATAAGAACTAGATGGTCATAAAGAATATCATTTGATTCGTCCTTGTTTGTTTTACATAGGTTATTCAAATATTGGTTTATCTCACTTCAATTACCGCGTCATCATTTCAAACCATAACGAGACTTAGGACGACGATCTTTTAAAATTTGACATGATCGCTTCGTCATTTGCCATGAGTCACGACACAAGACGACATTGATTATTTAAATAAAGACGATCGTCTACACATATCCAACGTCACATTCACGAACTACCTAATGAAAAAGGACAACAAATAAAATTCACAAGAATCTTAACTTCAAGTGATCTTTTTATCATACAAATTATTGCAATTCTCTAAAGTGAAATACTTACTAAAATAATTAGCGTCGGCGGATAAAAAACACCTGTTTTACTATATCGCGGTCCGTTTGAAACAAATACAAAGTCACAAGACGCACAGGAGCTAAAGATAAGCGAAATACTTCTCCGAATCTCGATTAGCCAATCAAAAAGGATTTAAGTAATAAAAACGTGAACGATTCGCCGAAACCAAAATCGATTTGCGCATTAAGATTATATTTCATATTAAAACTGAATAGATTAACGTTTCGGCGTATTTTATGTATTTCATTTTCATTTTTTCCTAGGATATGTAAAGGCACACCAGAATATTTTCGTGTAATTAAGAAATAGTTTGTTCTGCAAACAGTATAATTGTAACCTCTTTTCAGGCCATTTTTTCTCTGATTGGCTAATTAGGGATCATCTGTTCGTTTTAATGAAGATGTAAATACAAGAAATATGTACTGCTCATAGCGCAAATACTAACATCGTTATTGGAAACTGAATCCTTTGATTCAATTCGCAAATACTTGGATACGATATTGAAATTATGGATTCACTGAAAGCTGGATAAGTTCAGCGAAGCGATAAACTTTTAACAACACGCTGATTCCGAGTCTAGGAATCTGTGAATGTAGATTGCAGTGTTATGTAATATATTCAACGGTTCGATAGATAACATTCTAGTTCTGATCTGTTGTTCAAAACACATGATAGAAGCATTATAAAAACATATTTGCTTCTATGGAATTGCTATGTTTTTCGTTTGTTTGTTGTTCTTTGAAAACGAAAAGACTCACGCCGTAACGAAATCTGGAATCTTTGTTTTTCGGGCATTTTACAAAACTGTACAAAGATACCCACAGAAAACCAATTGAATATTACCCAAATTCTTGTCTTATTCCGAAATCTTGGGGAATCGAACTCGCGAATAGTAGATCTGTGTTGGTGACCTTAACTACTCGGCTGACCGTGCAGTCAGACTCTTGTGAAGCTTTATTTGGCTAAAATTATGTTTTTGTCAATTGCAGCTTTTCAGCAAACTTTTCTTATGTGGCGAATTTTGGTCATTTTGGTCTTTGGTCAGCAGTGGACATATTATTCGTAGACGTATATAGATGATAACGATCACGATTACTATATTTGTATGACCAATATGATGAACTTAGTTCTAACCACAAACAAAAGAAGAATAATCAATCTTATAGTGAACAGTTCAAAAGATCAAACATTGCGGCGATTTAATAAAAAGTAACACAGATGTGACCGCTTAAGGAAAACGGTAGACGTTCCCAATGTAGAGGTTAACGTCCTAGGGTAATACCGCTCAGATATTTTACCAACGGAACTATCGACTGATCAAATCGATCTGGGGAAGGCCCACAGGTGCCTGAAGATCAGGAAATGAGTCGGGAACAAATTGTTCTCTAAGCAATCATTTCAAATGTCAGAGATTTTTTCAAAGAAGGTTAGGTGAAGAGTTCCAATTTCCCCTGAAAATGAGTTTAGGAAAACCTAATCAAGAGATTAATTGGAAGTTCGATCTTCAATTCTTTTTTTCAATATTCATGTAGCTCAAGAAATTAAAATACTGTCTACTGTTACTGTCTATTAGAGTAAGTTTCTTAGTAGTCTGCAACTTTCGATTAACATTTTAATTAACATTTTGCTTCGTAGTATCTTTAAGTTAAATACCGTAAAACGGATTGAATCGACTTTCCTGGGTGAATACAAAAACGATTTTTGGGAGACCTTAAATGAGCTTTAGCTAGTGAAATGCTTGTATCTTCCTATTATTTTTTTCTTGTAAAACGACCATAACTTGAAAGCTGTTTTTCTATCCACCCTAGAAATGAAAAAAATGCCTCTATTCACCCCGTTTTAAAGTCCGTCCTTGAGTGATTAGACTTGCACCTCTGACTAAAACAATTCAAATGGAAACAAAGAGCTTTGAGTAGCGAAGTGAAAATGTATTTCACTTTTCGTATTAAATACAAACGAACTCTTACTCATACATTCATGACAACACAAACTACAAACCAGTCTTTTTAAGTTAACTTTGCGAAATAAATTGGATAAAGCAATTGGCAATTTGACAATACACACCACTTTCGCAAAGAGGAACCCTGAAAACACAACGGTTACTATATATATAGCTACGTATATGAGAGGAATTCCAATTGATGTTGATGGCCGCAACGTGTTTCCACCAATCATCGTTCCACTGTTATTGACAGGCGATTGAATTTTCAGACTGCCACAATAGCTTCATAATCAAGTTACATGTTGTACCGACATAAAGTTTCATGTGGTTTATCTGATATCAGTTCTGGATGTTCGCAGTGGAACTTTTAAAAGACATTTTCTTGGTTTAATTTAAGTTTGCTGCTTAGTAGATAACTAAGTATAATGATTTATTCCTCAAGTTTCACACACCGCCATCTTCAATAGTCACTAAGTAAGTAAAGCTGGTATTTTCATAAATAAATAAATAAATGCGGACAACATCACATACATTGTTCTGAACCCAAAGTAAGTTGCTAAAGCACTTGTGTTATGGAATTCAGATACAACGAAGGTACCACAAACACCCAGACCCGAGACAATGTAGAAATGTGAATTTTTACATTGACCCGACCGGGGATCGAACCCGGGACCTCAGAGCTAGCGACACCTTGAAACCGGTGCGTACGCCACTCGACCACGGAGGTCGTCAAAAGTAGTTAGACAGTTGATAATCATGATAGTGAAGGAGGTATAAGTATTAAAGGTAAATTACACGGAACAAATGATCGTGCTCATCACATCAAACATTTATCCTGTGTGGGTATCGAACCCACTACCTCCGGTATGAAACCAAAAACAGAAGACTATTTACCAACACCGTTTTAATTTTTGAGAATTACAAATACATTTTTCTTAGTATACTGCTTATTGTAAATAATTACTCAGTTAAGTATAGAGCAATTAATATAATTGACCTGATTGAAACCTCGTTGGCGCATACCACCACACTTCAGTAAAACCGAGCTTTTAGCTCAATTGAAACGCTGCCCGAGGCATTAGCAGAATTGATTGGATTGGGTCTGGTACCTATATTAATTGGCTCTGGCAAATTCGATGTGTTTTATCGATGCTTGATAATAATCCTATCGGGAACTGCTTTCTGCTTTATTTGAATAAATGGGAAAATATTTTATGCTTTAAAGTGATAAGAATACGATTGAAAATACTTGGGAGTAAGTTAAACACGGAAGTCATTATTAGATTATCGATAAGTGAGACAAAACCATACAGCCGACTCCAAATAAAAACCTATTACCCAAAATTGATGAAATTTACCAATCGACAGCTATTTCACATTAAAGAAAAAAATTGTGAAAGAATTAGATCATCCTGCTTGAAAAAACAGAAGAATTAAGAACTACGCATTTTTTTTTTATACAATTCTAGCTTTGAGTTTTAAGGAATAAATTGTATAGCTTATGCAAACGTACAATAAGTAATTGTATGTTAATATTACAATAAGTATTGGTTTTCAAGTATCATGCAATATAGCGCCGTAATCTATATCTATACTAATATATAAAGCTGAAGAGTTTGTTTGTTTGTTTGTTTGAACGCGCTAATCTCAGGAACACAAAAATATTTTTTCAATTTGGACCAGTAGGGTCCAAATTGAAAAAATATTTTTGTGTTGAATAGATCATTCACCGAGGAAGGCTTTAGGCATAACTATATCTTCTACCCACGGGGACGAAGTATTTTCCATATACGTATACCTTGATACATTTAAAATATAGGGGACGGACTGGCTTTGTCTGTACCAGAATTAAAACAATTAATTTTTATCAAGTAGTTCGAATATTAATAACCAATAAGAGGAAAACTCAATTTTCAAGTGAACAAAGTCAGAACAACGAAATTAAGTACTTAATTTTTCTGAAATACATAAAAAGGGTCAACCATTTTCCCCATAAATCACGTGAGGCTTGAAGGGGTTGACTAAACTCACGAAATATCACAAGGTGGTGTAGTGAAATCTTACATGTATTTTTTTAAGCGCCATTTCTAAACCTAAAATCAGAGTGTAGTGTGACCTTGACTTGCCGTTTAATGTTGTTAGTCTTGTTTCATGATGGTTTCTAATTAAACAAGAAAATTATATTATAATTTAAACTTGAAATTCAGATTTAAAGTATGTTTTTATAGATACTGAAAATACACGTGGCAATGGTGGGGTTCTTTTTAACTAACAACACGCTTAAAAAATGATCACACAGACATTGTTTAAAAAATACCTAACAACTTACTTTTTCTTACTAGAATAAAGTCTTAATACTAAACAATAGCTATATTCGTGCACTATGAGACCCTAAAACGACTCTCGACTTTGTTAAACTAAATAGTAACTTTGTGAACTTAACCACTTCAAAAGCAGAGACAACCCTTAAGATAAATACCCTCAGGGCAACCCTTTTACGCCGTGTTAACCAGATAAAACCGAAAAACATACATATCTTGTACAATAATTAAGTTATCTTTGTAAATTATGTTTATCGGATGAAGGTAATTTATTTTAAATCTGCAAAAAAAAACAAAGAAATCGCTGTATCATTCAAGGTCGTTTCTAACCCTAAGGATTATATAATAGTTATATTTTAGATACCCTTCAACTTTTACACAGCCTAGATTACTCACAGCTAAGTGAATCGATCAGTGAATCGATCACAGCTAACAGATCGATTAAGCTACGCTTGACGCGGTTGGTCCGTAGATGGGGTACCATCTTTGTCATAAAGAGTTCCTCTAGTTTCGTAAGGCATGTTAAATTGTGGGTCCTGGCTGTTATTCCTTCATCTTTGTCAGTCGTTACAGGTAGTCAGAAGCTTGAAAATTCTGACAACCAATCTAAACATGGGGTATCGTGTTGCTCAGGTAACTGGGTCAGATAGGCAGTCGGTCCTTGTTAAACACTGGTACTTAGCTGAATCCGGTTAGACTGGTAGCCGACCCCAACATAGTTGGTAAAAGGCTAGGCCAATGATGACAGTCTAGAATTCTAGATTATTAATTTATTACAAAAATGTGTTACAGCAACAAAAAATGTGCTTTTTTTCAGTTCAATACAATAAAACTATGAACAGGGAATCGTTAATGGTTCCTAATTCGAAACAATATTGAATAATCTCGACTTGATGCCCCTGGGAGAATACTCTGTCTAGGGACAGTGGAAGAAACAGTCTGAAAGTAGGACTGTCCTACCCGAAACTGGACATATGGTCACTGACAAGTAACTCGTGACGTATCTAATACTTGGAAAAGATTATTTCTATTAAATTCGTTTGATTACATCAATATTAAATTCGCAGCAACTGCTCAAAAGAATTACAATTTCTTGAAAACATGAATAAACACTTAAGCGAAGTATTCAAATTTCGTAGTATCAGGGTCCAAGTTGATAATAGGTAACACAAAATACTGTGTGAGTATTCTCAGAAGTGCATTACCAGACTATCTAGCGCCGATCTCATAATTCTATGAAGGAGGTCAATAACACCTCAAAGTCGACTTGAACAGCCTTGACAATTCTAGGAGAACTATCAGTTGAAATGTATTCATGACGGCCAGTATTCTCAAAGTTTACCATTGGTTAAATAAGGTATTTGGATGTGAGGCAGGTTCCAAGAAAATATTGAATACGTGTTTTTCATTTAATCATATCATTTAAAGTTTAAACGATTAAAAGCACTTGAAATGATGAAATATATGGTAGAGGGGGCTAGAAATATCACTTGATAGAGAGCGTACTGGTAAGTGGTGGGATTGTATGTAACTGTAACCCCTTAATTTTTTTGTTTATGAGACATAAATTGTTTTTGGAAATCTATCTAATGGAGAAACAGATTTTTTTATTAAATAGCCTATTTATTAAACAGATCCAGTATAGAACTACTTTTAATGATTTTCCATTACAAATTAAAAAAAAACTGCGACTATTCTGTGTGTGGTAAAATCTGTTATCAAACCTCTTTTCCACTCTTGAGTTTGTTGCTACGTAATATATTTCTTCCTATAAACCTATATATAATAATATATAGGAGACCATTAAGCCGCCTACAATCTCTCTCTTCATATTGAATATTAAAGATGCTTTTTCTCTTTATCGGATGAAAATCTATCAACCCACGCACAACGAGGTTATCGACGCGATAACCAACGCTTTCAAACCACACTTTCCGACAAAAATAAAATTCTCCTACAATCATTTAGCCAAGCCTACTTATGTAACAAAACTCTTTGCTAAACTTCAAAAGGGAAAACTTTGAGAGCCAGAGTTGTGATAACCAACATGTTTAATGTGATAATAATACACAGAATTACTTTCGTCCTATTTGGTTCGTAGTATCGATAATGTTATCAGGCACTAGAACTGTAAGTATCGATATTTAGTATCCACGTGTGGACGCAAATAATGAACAAACACTTTTGAAGCTTAGGGTTTTATTACAAGAGGACATTGTGTTCATTTAGGTTAAAGGGAAAGGTTTATGGAGGAATTACTAACAGCGCAGCATTTCGAACACAACTGTACGGTAGCATCCGCGAAATTGTCTGGACTTCCAAAGGGGAGATGACCTTTTAGTTTGTTTAGACGTTTCTTCTCAGGGTAGCCAGAGGAGAAAAGACGAATCCAACTAGCTTAAAACATGACGAGCAAAAGTGATGATGTCTATCCTTTTTTTCTGTATAAAAGTAATCCACTTGTCTACGTTCTCTTGTGACACCTCCTCTTGGGTTTTAAATTGAGCGATAATCACTGCACACAGAGACTTAAGACTTTTATTTATTGGTCATGAACTTTTACGTGTTGTGGTGTATAACTAGTAGGTGTGTGTATTTAGTAAACGCATTTCGTCAATACACCCATCGTTCTTATTCTGACTGTCAACCAGTCAATCTGTTACTGTCCAAAAAACATTTAAAATAAATTCTAATAAAAACATACTTGGGACTCATGAATGTAAATACTTTGCTACTAATGTTAAATTTCCTCGTACCGTCAGGTATATTTTACATGCGACGGAAAAGTTTGTGGTATTGAAGTTTGTCATATATTTGAGTTCTGCCTTCAAAGTTATAATGAAGCCGAACAAGTTGTGTTAATTGAAATTTCACAGAGGTTTCAAGGTTTATTGTAAATATGAGACTTATAGAGTTTAGTGTATCTGCTCTTAGATGCAAGCGTACTGCTATAATTTTGAAATACTTGATTCTACGATGTATATTGAGTTAATTTACTTAATAATTTCAAAATGTACTCATGAATATCAAGTTGGGTATTTAGGTAACCTACCCACATACTCGTATAAATGCTTGTCTACTACATGCTAGTTTAGCTTAGCTTTAACATAAGGCTTCCCACGCATTAGACAGCCAAACTAGATCAGGAAAAACGGCCAGTTGTATAGTTATCGGGAGATAGACTTTCGAAAAACATGTAGCTACTACTACTGCTACAACAGCGCTGATAATCGCTGACCGGCTCAGACAGGAAGCCAAGCGTACGACACCCTTAATGAAAAATGTAAATGCATGAGCGAAACGTACGATCTGTGATATTAACAACACTGTACTGAACCAAAAAGCGAATATTCGACGCGCTTGACAGGTGTTTCCTGTAATATATTTAACACGAGACACATGCATATATTTTACTATCTACGATATTTTCATGTCACGTGAATATCCTGATAAGACTTTAATCTATATTGATGATGCTGTACCTTTGCCTCACGCTATCAACGTGCCTTTCGCGTACAGTAATAAGTTTTACATCAGACAAGATGGCGGTATGGGCTACGGAAATTAGTCATTCTGCCGTATTAATTATTCTCAATTCGTTTTTTAAATAAATTGCTGATAAGTTAGCATTTTAAGAACTAGGTACTTATGCGGTTTACTGATGACATTTATTGCTGTTACCTTTTTTTATTTGTTACGCCATATTCAGATTTTATTAACATGTCAACTCTTTATAATTCAGAGATTTCTGCCTATACACAACATAAAAACGTACGAAATATAGGTTTAGGCTTTCGTGTACATTGATAGATAGTATTGAGTAAATAATATAAATTAATAACAAGGTTATATGAAGTCCTTTCCTTTGAAAAGGAGCCCGGATTTTCCCTGAAGATATTATACTTGCAATCTAACTTTATCTTCCGCTAATGCTTCCAATTCACGGAAAAAATCCAACAAAGATTAATCTCGAGGCTTCGACAGGAAATTAATATCTACAGAGAAAAAATCTAGTCTAAGGCCGGAAATTACAATATCTCGTATATGAAGTAAGTACTCGTAATATGTAATACGTTCTTATAATAATCGATTTGTCTTTATGAGACGAAGATATAATATCGGGTTTTTTTACGCGGTAGGCCAATAGATGTTGAAATTGCAATCAACATTCAAGATTGCTTAGCCACAGTTCTAAACTGCGGAAATTAAAAAAAAAGGTTTTTATGGTACCAAAGGTTCCAAGTACAACTTATCGTTTACGATGGACGCTAAACCGCAACGTTAGGTACTATTTTTATATGTGACGCGTGGCACTTATCACACAGGAATATTTTTCGATTCGCCGATATATCTGGCGTCTTATAGCCTAATGTGATTGAACGTTTTGCAAAATGAATGCTAATAGGTGCATTGCACTGCACCGATAAAATGCGGAAGACGTTGCATGGTGGTTCAGGTTTAGTCAGTAAGAATTTGATACTACCCGCTTCCTCCTCCATGACGTGAGTGTCTACGTATATTCCCAAAAAAAAGTCGTTTTTAAAAAAACATCCTATATTTTCTCCAATATAGTATGAACTTTACCTGCACCAGACGGTTACACCATAAAAAGATCTAGATTTGAAAGATATATCTGAAGAGGATAATGTGTACTTTGATTTGATTTTCACAGTGTTACATAATTATTATATTCCTTCATTTGGTGCCCATATGTGTGGAGATATTAAAAAATACAATCAACTGTCATTTTGCGGCAACGGCCATCTTGGACTGATTTTCATCGAACTAAAAACTAAAACTAAAAGCTAAGTACAATCCCGACTGCTACAGCATTAAAATAAAATCAAAATCAGTTGAACACTTTAAAGTAGTATTGATAATTACGAATTTTCACTGTGGTATCACCTTAAAAACATAAAGTATCAAATACGATAGGTAAACACGCTTTGTGTTCAATATGATTAACGTTAAGCTGATGTTTGAAAATTGGGAAAAAATGGTAGTTGAATTTTTAATACTAATCGTTTTATAGTTATAAATTGTCGACTAAATATATCCAGCGTAAAAAAATACGCGGGAGGGCCGTGTGCGAGCGAACGTTAATTATCCCATACCGCGAATTTCCACTTTATAGAGCCATGAGTAATGTTCAGCTCGCTACATCGAATTCAGCAAGCATGTCACTGGAAACTATGGTGTACGATACTGAACCTTAATGCCACGTATTAAATACTCCCGTAGTACCAGTCTACTGAATGCGATGAACTGTATAAGCATTGTTTCTGGATTACACATTAAGTTATTACGGAAATATTTAACGTCGTCGGATATTTTGAATAATATAGTTGTTTTTTTTTGACGTGGTCTCTGCGGATAGCATGAATGGAGGCTATTGGCGAGACTTAATAAGACTAAACAAGAAACAACTGCTACAATAACTGCTAACTACGTTAGCTTAGCTAGCTTTAGCAACGTACTCTAAGGGCACCCCCAGCGGGGTTCGGGCCTTGACTGGATACGTTGCTAACTATCTTAATAAGACAGCAAAAGAGGGATCTCAGCTTCATTATTCCAGGGACTTTGTTTTTTTACTAGTTTAACCCCGAGGGGTAAAATATCATAGTTTTACAGCTGTTTGGCATAACACCATTCCTAAATACTAACTATTTTGCCAGTGTAAAGCAGGTAATATTTATAAAGAAGCACCGACACCAAAACGAGAACACGAGCTGTTTCTTCCCTCGAACTATTTTTTTGGAATGCGGGGGAATCCTCATGGACACCCCCATAAGGATTCCCCCGCATTCCAAAAAAATTGTTCAAATAGTAATTGAAAGTTCTGACACTGGCAGAAATAAAAAGGGTTCCAATTAATATATTAAATGAATAGACCGTTGCAACGAAACATTTTAATCCAAATAAATAAGGAAGTATACAATTTTGAATTTGTTCTTTAATTTAACCAGATGCAGGAAATTCTTTATTTACAAATTTCAAGCTTGGATGCCCTGTATAAATCTATCTAAACTTCCAACGCTTCTCGAAAACAGTAAAGCGAGGTTTAAACAAAATATTTACTGGAATCGCTAAATATACATGAAAAATCGCGTTCCAATGCGTCATTTACGCAACATTAACGCCGGACGTCACCTAAATCGTCGCAGTAAAAAGGCAATGGAATGCAAAAACATAACGAATCCCTTAAGCATGTAAATAACTAGAGATGCGCCAAGTATACGTTCATATTACATTTATTCGTTTATTCTTGATTGATCTTTTAAATGTTCGGCAACTTTTTTGGTTAGTATCGGCCTTGGTGGCCTTGCTGTTCTATGCATGGATTTGTATGCCTAATGTGCTCGATCAAAATGCAGGAGAATTTTTATATGACTTTTTAAAAGTTAAATGTACTTTGTTAATTATTTTTCCGCTTATTAATACCGCTGATAAAACGATGAAAGCATTGTGAGGATTCGAATTATTGGAATATGAAGTCGCAAAACCCGCAGTGCGCTAGCGTGGTAATCATTGCTCAAGTCTTCACTATAAGGGAAGAGGATTGTCAGAGATGGTAATGATAATGGCTGGGCTTGTGAGGCCCAGCCATTATCATTAATTATCCATCCTATCTTATTATATATCTCATTATCTTTGTTCGACTGACGGTTGATCATAAATCATACTTATGTAGCTTATGTGAAGGGTGAGTGCCCTTCTGTGAACCAAGTTTTGAGCACACTTTCCTATATGTCACAAACCAATCCATCACACCCTCGATCGCATTGAAATCAAGTTTCATAGGACCTAAGGTTCCACATACTGTGAGCTCTATGCCAAACAGAGCACCGAGCGTTCGCGGAAACCTTGGGAAAATAATAAGGGAGACTTGATGAGGACTGAGCTGGACAGGCGGTGCGTCTGACGGCGAAAATGCGAAAATGTCTAAATCTAAGTACCCTAAGGATGATTTTTGAATACACATTACTGAACCGAGTAATTCGGAATGCTACTCAGTTTCATTTATAAAAAGAATACCGAAAAATACTCAGTTTTCGGTAACTCGGTCCATCTCTAGAGATAACATTATAGCAAAGAAAATTCCACGCGAGTTACCAGAGTTAATTTTATGCTGGTATAGTTTCGGAGAAATGTGAGTAATCGTCGACGGGACGTTATTTTTTATTCTACTTTTAATTGGAACTTGCGATACGGCGTCGGAACTGATAATTGAAGCACATATCCAACTTTTTGTAGTCTCTTTATTAATTGTTTTCTGACGTCCACGTTGAAGTTCTTACAAAAAAATAATTTAACTTTAATTGTGGTTACCTAGAAACGTAACATTGTCGGTCAGTTTTTAGATATCAATTATGCAGTATCTTATAAAACGTAGAATTTATTGTTTTTTGTGGCCGATCGTATCTAATTGATTGGATAATACGAACACCGTGAAAAACTTTATTGGATATTAAAGGCTGCGTGGCTTCTTCTAGGATATTATTTTCAAAGAATTTATTGATATCAGTTACCTAAGTGCCCTTGCCATTTGTAACGTTATTCGTTTAAGTTTTTCTGCCACTTAGTAATTATTGATACGAAGGCAAGGCTATTTCAGTGTACGTTCCTTTTTCATTAATTACTCCGACAAAGGTAGCTTGCAATTGTCTTTTTATTAATACTGTTTACCCAGGAATTGCGACATAGTTAATAACCACGCGACATTTATTTTATTGAGAAGAGTTAATTTACTAGAGCGGTGACTTTTTGTATGTTCACAATGTACCGCCAAACGTGCGTGTGTATCGAAAGTTCACGTTCCTGCTACGCTGTATTTGTATCAATCCATTTCTACTGAAAAGTGTATATAAACATAGATTAACAATGAAATAACATATAATTTGACAAAATTGCACGTCGATTTATTAATAATAACTCCGTTGGAAATAATTCAACTTTCCGATGTCGATTTCAAAGAAGATGACCCAGCGCGAATTCGCGGTAAAAATAAATATCATAGCGAGAAACGGCCGAGGCAACTTCAACTTTATTGTGGTGTGTTTAAATTGCAAGTCCGTTGAGGCGAAAATGTTGATGTAATATACAATTGATGCAATATTTAATAGGAAATAAATGATATTCTTATACGAGGAATTCTCCCATATATTTATTGAAGCTATGTCGTGTCAGACCGCCTAGGCCCCTGTCTGAATAATCTTGTAGGTAATCAAGCAAATTAGCACGATTATATGCAATCTGCTTTTGAATTAATTCCGGTTGAAGAAAGATGAATCAACTGACCACAAAAACTTTGATTTAGAATCCGAAACAGACATGTTTGATGATGCGAGGTAGTTTAGGTATGACAGTTACATTTATGAATTCAGCTGTCTCCGGAATTGTTGTTGCGATTATCACAAAAAAAGAAATTCTATTTCTGTTGACACAAATGAAAATATGATGACGATAATGATGATGATGATGATGATGTTAGAATGGGTAAGTTAGATAATACATAACAGATGAACACAACTTATTTAAAAGATATTCTTTCACGAAATGGTTTCAAAAGTTTTAACTATAAAGATCTAAAGGCAATGGATTTTCAGCTCACTTTAAACTAGCAACCAGGAAAATCTATTTAAGTTTCCTCGAGTCCATTGGAATTGCTTTAACAGTGGGCAACTAAGTTGGAGAACTGAAATTTATCGTTAAGCACTTGCAAGTGACTGGTTTGAGTCTTCTACTTCTAAAGTAGGACTGTGCTGTTGTGGAAGCGAGATGCCTTTATGCTCTTTGTAGTGTGTTGTCTCACTTTAACAGGGACTAGTGTTACTTCTAATAGATATTGGTAGGTAGAGTAGAGAGGCGGTACGGTGTTTTAACGTTTATATATTATTTGGTTTAAGAGCGGCTACATAAATATATGATCTGTGACAATGTCAACTGTCTAGCTATCGTAGTTCATGACATACAGTTTTGTCACGGACGGAAGGATTGACATCAGAACCTCAAAATAGAGTTCTCATTTTACCCTTTGGTTACGGAATCATTAAAACAAGACTTGTTTAGTTGTAGCTGCCGCATTACGTTAAATTACCTGAAATGGTAGATTAAAGTGATAATTAAATAAATAAATAAATAGACACAAATAAAAAACATAGTACATCTTTAATTGTTCAACTTAAGACGTTGACTCTGCTGTTCAGCTTTGTTACGAAGATGCATCATAGTTAGAAAGGTTAGAATTTAGTGTCTACCTATTGCAGGTTGAGGTAATACACTTTTTCTTGTACTATTTTTCTTTTTTGAACAGTTCCGCATTGAACTTACTAGTAAATGAAAAAAAGTATTTTTGCAGTGATTTTAATAGAATCACCTTGATGAATAAAGGCATCCCGAGCCCATCACGTCATGGTGGCAAACTTTGACGTAATCCCAGCAGCTGTTGCAGAACAACTCTTGCTACATAAAAAAGGATTTATCAAACTTTAGATTTAAATCCACGATGCAAAAACAAAAGGCTATTATAAGTTTGAGGTGTCCGTTCCTCCCTTGGGGACGCTATATTGGACACTCCACAAGATGACTACGGATTAGGTTATATTTATGCTCAATGTTTCTGAAGGTACTTTTACCCTTGGAAAACTGTTCTGCTCATTCACATTGAACCTTTAAAATACATTATTTTAGAGAATAACATACTTTTCCATCTATCACCTACATATTTAACGTATTTTATTCAAATGATTTTATTAATGCGCTAATGTCGTTAAATGGTCACCTGTTTTTTATCAAAGAGTTCGTTCAATTCTTGGAACAAATAAAAGGTGTTTGAATGGGTTCGTGCTAATGTATTCACTATTTTAAATGATTGTAGCATCAAAATATGTTTACTTCCCTAACCTGTTCTGGCCTTTCCAAATGTTTTTCACGAGCAAGGCCACGTTTATATTACCATATTTAAAATTCATCATCATATTTGTTTACTTTAGATCAAAACAATCTTATATCTTATTTACTTACAGGTGGCAAAACATAACACACCTTAATGTCTTATTAGCTGCTACCCGCGGGGCCGCACCTACAAATGGAAAATGATCCCACATAAATATAAAAACGGGATAAACACTATCCTATGTGTTAATCCTGGTTATAAACTATCTATATACAAAGTTTTGTCTGCATACGTTCTGAGGTTTTTACGTGAAAGAGGAACAAATGAAGCTCGCGTCTATAATAGTAGGATTGGATGACAAAACGCACGTTGAAAAGTGGAGCAACGGAGTTTGCACAAGTTTCCTCAATCATCATAATTTCAAACATTTAAATCATTACAACAACATGACGCCATCATGGATAAAGCGTTTCGTCACAAGGACATTACACAGGAAGGAAAACTCAGTTATAGTTATAACTAAATTATCCCCACACCACATCCATTGTATCATTTGCATCTATGCTGTATAGTGCACCGTTACATTCAAAACTAAAGCAGTCTAACTTTAAAACGTTATAGTAAAGTCCTGCATGCCTCTGTACACAGCCTTAGTAACGAACCTGCCCCACAACATAATTTAACTAGAATACTAGACAAACGAGATCCGAGATTGTATCTCGACCACGAACGAACATGGACCGCATTCATAAACTTCTGTGAATGGACCTCCAACGGAATTACGGAACTCCTATGTACAATGTGGCAACTTGTACAGTCGCCCACACTTGTTCACACGCGTGACGTAGCTTTAACTCACGAAAATGAACTTTACGACTGTGATGTTAAGGTGTTGTTAACGTTAGCGAGTTACTGTTATTACGCGGATGGCTGTTCGACTCGGATAAACATTTTGAGACTCGCAGATTATCGATTTGATGCCCGCAGTGACCGCAGTACAGTTGAAATGTATTCAAACAGCTAAATTTCACATAAATAATTCTACAGGCCTAAATAGTTTTCATTTAAAGACACAGTTCATAAAAAAAATAAACATTTTTCTCATTGTTTCGCCATTTTGAGTTTATTCTTTGCCAATTTTTTTACATTATACTGTTTGTAAAGGAACAAAAGGAAAGTTTCCATAGCGGTTACAATATAACACAATCAAGAAGGCTTACTTCCTACGTACAAATAACTCAACCTTGGTTGCTAAGTAATCGTATTTACAAGTATTGTAAGACGTTAGATAAATTATTATCTATGTTATTTATAACATCGGGCTTAAATCAGAAATTGAAAAGAAATCTCAGTGAAAATGCGACTTAGTAGTCAATTCGCCAGAATTTAATTCGGGCGAATCAACTATGTACTTTTAATTTTAAATATTTTTTACCAGCACATTCGCCCGAGAGTAATTTAACAGCGGGCGAATCCGGTACTCCAAAATTTTGTAAAGCCCTATTCGCCCGAAACTATTGTTGTACTACATGTTTTTTATTTTTCTAAAAAAGTTGTTGTGTGGAAAAGAACCACTGCTCTAAGTCATTTAGTGTACTGGCACGTTTCCAGAACTGCAAAAACTTTACTGGAGAGATTTACTGTTACTGTACTGTAAACGAAGCTATCCCCCTGGAAAGTTATAAAGTCCTGGCATCCTAAAAGCACATGTAAACTTTACCTTTCTCCATTAAAGTGTGATGTTATTTTAATTATGAGATCAATATTATAACGTACTTTGCTCAATCCTGGAAAATTGGGCCATCATGGGCTTCCGATCTGGAAGGCGTATCTCCTTTTATTTCATCGATTTTCCTATCCATTTTTTGTACCTACTGGGAACGCGGGGTGAACAGAGATGGATTTTGTAAAGGAATAACTAAATACCTTAGGTTTTGCAAAATTATAAAATGAAAAATATCAATAATAGTTTGTCTCCCTTCGTCTTAACAGACAGTTTAGTAGGAAAGCTTACTATAATCTTCTAGCTGTTGCGCGCGTTTAAGTCTGCGTGGAGGAAGACATAAGTATGGATTTTTTATAATTGAATTAATCATTATACTTCTCCCCGTTAATGTTACATACTATAATTTCATTTTACCCTTTTCAAGTCACTGTATACTTTAACAAAATCATTATTTTATTTCATCAATTTTGTGCACCACATCAATCCATAATCT
The DNA here is from genome assembly GCF_003590095.1 of Trichoplusia ni. Classification (NCBI taxonomy): domain Eukaryota; kingdom Metazoa; phylum Arthropoda; class Insecta; order Lepidoptera; family Noctuidae; genus Trichoplusia; species Trichoplusia ni. The sequence continues at coordinate 15,280,558 of NC_039480.1, read as the reverse complement.
CATAGACTAACAGTTGCGAGAAATTTTAGTTAAATACACCAAATTACATTAAGAGTAGCGCTGAGTAACTTTAAACTAATCACATAACTACTGCAGTTAATAGTTTATCGAGTAGACAAGCTGAACGATGAATTAGAAGTTTAATTAAGTTTACAAACTGGATGTTGGCGGGAACGTAGCTCTATAGTTGAGCTTCCATTTTCATAATAATTGGTAAACAGAAAGGTGATATATTAATATTATAGGTATAGGTTATAGATAAAAAAACATCATAGATAAGAAAGTAATATATTTGGATTGTGTTTTCATTGTTGAGTTTTAATATTTGTATACACCGTGATTTTTTAGTCGTCTTACAAAAGCAGCCCAGTTCATGTATCCGACGTAAAATACCCTTAGGCGCGATTATTTTTTTATCATCAACTAAGATAATAAGTACGAAGAAAATTAAACAAGAGAAATCTGAAAAATACTCTTAAAAATGATAAAATTGCCGCCGCCCGCGCCCCACACCATTGTTACAAGGCTCGGACCGCGCTCGCAACAGAACTGTGTTTCTAAAAAAACTACGAATTGCATCATAATATTGAATAAAAATTGCATTTAATTTTTTTTCAAATCTCTTAAATACCTTTTTTATAAGACGACTAAAAATCACGGTTTATAAGCTCAAGTGTCCCGTTCACCTGACCTCATTTTTAAGTAGCCTTGGTGTAGCAGTAGCGGCACCCTAACAAAACGAAAGAAATAGACTCTTGTGCTGCTTAAATAATTAACTTCATAAAAGCGCTAATTAGTAATCTCTATGCTTAGCATCAAAGTTTATTCAGGAAAATCACTAAAACAGTTTCTTGGAATAGTTTCACATTATAACTCATGGAAACTTTTAACGATAACGTATTACTTACTAATATGTTTTCTAGCTAAGCGTCACTTCTTCTGTGGGTATATATATATATAGTTCCAACCTCAAAACATTTTTTCTTATAAGTATATCTTCATTTTTCTTACAGCCTTATGCCAATTAATCGCTTTAATTCTATCTTTTCCAGGCGTTAGTATATTAATAGAAAAACAATTTGGTCTTAAGAAATTAAAATTTAACTCCACATGTTAAAATATTTCAAGTCACAAACGAAACTTTGAGAAAGTTTTTTTTTAATCTCGCTAAAGCTAAAATAAAGTATCTTAACTACTTTGATGCAAAGTCGCGCCATTTAAGTCTCAGCAAGAATACCACAGCTACTTATTAGTTATTAAACTTTCTCTAAAACTGGTAGCGTTCTCGGTCACGAATGTTCTCTTTTAAAACAGAAATGGTGAACATCGCGACAGATTTTCCTTTATAAACTTTTAAACAATGTCAGCATGGCGAAAATAGTTTTACTTCTTGTTTTCGAAAACTTTGTGACAACGGGATAGGAGATAAATTAAATTGATATTCTCCTTTTTAGAGTAACTTTCGTAAGGTTGGTTCATGATTAAATTTAATGATGCAACGGTTTAGTAACGTGTATCTATCGGAATTGCTCTACTAGTTTCGGATCCTACCGCCGCGTCAGCTCACGATCAAAGACTCTGGTTAGATGCGAAACTAGTCCGGCATCTAGTACCTAATATTATATTCTCGTTTTATTTTGAACATTTTTTCTAAAAGATAAAGCTTTTACAGGTATAAACATTTGCTCATGTAGAAATATGCATATTTTGTTCAAACGAACTAGATCTTGCCCGCACCTTAGCACGCGTGGATACTAACAGCCACCGCGATTCGTGCGCGCAACAAATTCTCTCTAAAACTTGAAACTTCATAAAATTAGTATTAACTACCTAAATACTCTACACCTTTAGGCAATACTAGAAGTACCTATTTCACTAAAACACTAGTATTTAATTTAAGTATATAAAAAGACAATGGCCTACAAAAACGTGTAAGTAAACACAAAATAGAAAGAGTCGAGGCCAAATAACAATAATAATCCAGCGTAAAACAATACATGCAACAATTCTAAGAACCTAAGTATTGTCTGTTCAATATGGACGCATGCCAAACATTCGCGAAACTACAATAATTGTCACTATCAAGTTATTTCTGGTTACAGAACAGTATAAAAAAGGCATTGCGCTATTATATATGCATGGCTATTGACAATACAATAGCCGGTGTTACACGTTTTTTATGTCATGTCATCCATACAGGCATAGCCATGCAACCTCAATGGTGACTCAATGTAAAGAAGTGCGGTCAGCTTACAATGTAGCTGACGGCCTACCACCACTACTCTAAGTAATGATATTGGAGTTGTGGAGAGAGAGAGAGATGCCGCTCGACGCCCAGTGCAGTGAGTTTCAGGATTGACAACTGTAATTGCGGCTTGCTTTAACTGTTTGCGGCAGTCTGCAGAAGCCTTACTATTTTGCCCCGACAATTGATAATTCATAAAATAGGTAAAGCCGGAAAGAGTCCTGCACGCCGTTTCGCCTCGTCGAATTTCCACTGGATCAAAGCACAGCTTTCATTTTTTATATTACTTTCTCTGTCAATTTGTGAAACACACCTAATAAAGTCAAAACAATCCCGAAGCCAAAAATGTTTTTTTTTTAATTTTCGTCTGTTTGTCCCCGATCTATTGATGTAAGCTTCATTTAACATTTAGTATTATTTATCATTTAACATTTATTATTAGTCTCTTGTCAATCGGTCTAAACAAAAAAAAACAATGGCAGTTTAGAGAAATACCCATTATTTTTTTAATATACTGGCCTTAATTCATCTTACCTCGCAAGTCGCTTGCATAATTAGTTATATAACTCTAACGGAACAGAAAACCTTAAACAAAATAGCATAACATAAATAGCTCCACATGTTTTGAATACCTTCTTTGCAAATGAAGAGCACTTGACGTAGCGAGGAATTGGGCGCCACGTAACAGAATCCGTCATACAGATTAGCCGCTCAACCGCGAACCAATGTTACTAACTAGCATGTTGCTAAGCCGACGTCATTGCTCGGTGAATAACCATCACGATAATGCAACAACTGAACACATTGTTTTGTTGCGATTACACCCAAAATCCAAATAAATTTAGCCGTATATCCTTCATTTTGACGTTCTCTTTTCCTATTTAGTAACTTGTGTATAGTGTACCTTTTACTCATACAATAAACGCTTTCTTTATCATCTACATATATATTCTACAAAACGCATATGACTTCAAGTTACACCGGAATGTTTACGGTTGTCAGTTAAATACTTAATTATTCCATTTTCTTCAAATAGTTTAGTGTCGGTAAGTACTTCGTAATTGCAATTTTTAGCGTGTATTACAAGCGGCGCCGGTTCCCCGAAACGCGGCACATTCGAACGGCCAGTAATTACAAGACGTACCTACAGAGGGGCCGCCATTCTTACTGCGAACTGTTCGTAATTAGACCCTTCATTACCGCGCTACTCAGAACACTGATGTTAAGAAAAAGAGTTAATTCACTCAAGCGGATAACTAGTTTCGTACTTCCGACGATTCACTGGTCACCGTTTATCCTTCGGCGCTTAAATCCCTGGTTCCATTGGCTGGACGATACTCTAGTAAACTCTAATTAGTCTCACTTTGGCAGAACTGGTGCTTCCATATTCATGCTATGAAGTTGTATCGCTAATGATGTTTTGCCAGCAATGTTGATCATTTCAATGTAATGTATGCCAGTTAAAAATGTCAGGCATGATCCTACAATTTGCGCATACCAGGGATCATCGGCGTGAAACGTTTCGAAAGCAATTAAAATGAACATTTTGCTTGTTTTGCAAACGCATTTTTTTATCAAATGTTTTGGAATTTCGGATGCAACTAAATTCCATGTGAGCCGATTGTAACGAAGGATACAAATAAGTAAATGAGAGCTGCTATCCGTTTAAGTAAATCCGGTTATCAAATGTCTTTGAAATTGATTATTACACTCCAGATGGCAAAATAATAAATGACAATTGATGCAGTTTCATATAGTCAAAGGGATGAAGTTCAAATTCGTAAATCACCCTTATACCACTGACAGACCAGTACGTTTCGCTTGTACGATCCCAACCTCGCCAGCATACTGATGCATATTTCTCAGTAATTTGATAAACACCTTTGAAACGTAAATATAAAACTGAAGGTAAATATTATTTTCGCAAGAATTCTCTTAAAATAAACTTGGGTTGTTGTGCTCTTTCTGGCGCCGCGCGCCGGTCCGGCAGAGGCCGACCAGTTTTTGTGATTAACATCTTTCCTGGACCTGGTGCACTATCTTTGAGACAATTACTTCAACTGCTTTTCAAACGTGAATAATAGCAGTTTGTTACATTCTTTTTTTATTTTAGTTTTGCTCCATTCAATACTCATTCCAGTCAGTTATGTAAAAACTTGGAGTACCTACTTCTTAACAATGTTCTAATTCGCAGTATTTTTTTCTAGCCCACTGTGTCTTACTGCTAGCCAAAGGTCTCGCCCAAATCCTTCCACGCTTCTCTATTCTGGGCCGCATGGAACCGGCCGCATTATTTATTATCTTACCACTAATCTACTTAGTAGGAAAAACGTATCTAAGCAACATAATTCTTATAATGTCTATACTCATATTCACATACAACAGATATTCTGAACTCACGTTTCCGTTATGAATACTGTCCGAGAATATTCGTGCTAGGGGTACCTGATATGTGCTTTATATCCTATCTATTAATCTGCCCAAACGTCATCAATGTTATGTGCACAATGGTACGGGATTTGCATGCATGCATACATGTAGGTACATGAAAGTTTACAGTCCGCCAGCCATGCCACCCGATATCCACAAAGCCTCTATTTCAATTACTCAGAGTAGGTTGCATATCATCGATTTTGAGCGCATTGGAGTTTAGTTTGTATCCAAATAATAAGGACAAGTTTCGTCTTTGAAAGATCTACACAGTGCAAATATTAAAGAAAAGTAAATTTGCACAATAAAAAGGTCACCTATCAAAACGTCCAGTTGGTACCAAAGTACTTCGATTTTCCATTTAATGATGTTTTTAATGTAGCGCGTTTTTATATAGTGAACATTTTAACAGATTAAGAACGGTAGCAGATGGACGGCGAGCAATGCCTTAGTACAATAAGTGATAGACGGAAATATAGGCATACAGCAAAGTTATAGGTGTTTTTCGTTAAGGTAAGGGATCCGTTAAATGTTTAATACTACTACTACAAGAGGGAAATGTAACTTTTTTATAATCTAAGAAATTATTTTTTGCATCGTAATGCTAAATGTAAGTGGAAGACAAACAAATAATATCAAACACTGAGAAAAATCTTTATTAGGTGTGTAATCAATTCTGTGTTTTCCTATCTTTATGTAATCCCAATGATTATGTACATAATAAGGCAAGTAAATAAATACATTACGACACTACTGCCAACAATGTAAGCGTACTACTATGTGTCATATGAGACCGGTAGGTACCTATAGATAAGGAGGACATGTTTCATTCATTGTGTAGGATTTTCCCACATAATTGTAAAGGCGGAGATATCTCAATGTAGTCACAAAAACGAATAAAATAAACTGAATGACAAATCATTTTATCATATCATCGATTTTATCAATTTTTTTATGTCTTTACGGCAAAACTTAGCATTCCTTATGCATATTTAACACCAGCATTTCATATACCTATGTTCTACAAATAAGTAGTCTTGATTCAGCTAGGTACAGACCGAGTTCAAGCCACATTTTACTAGTTTATTTGTCACTTAATTCCAAGTAATATAATTGGAATTATTTGGTCTTTTAGAGATTACCATCGGCAACATTCAGCACCTAGCTGATATGATAATATCATTTGTCAAAGCATAAAAGAGTTAGAATTATCCGCCCATGTGCATATGAACTTTTTAGGTAATTTTAAAAATTGAAACTTAACCAGGGTTATAAAATCAATAAAACCGTGGCAAACTCTATTAATTATTAATGAAACCACTAACATAATAACATCAATCGGATCCGAAATTTCGGAATAAGTGGTATACATATATTAGATAACAAGAATACCATTGAATTAAGTCGGTTTTGAAGACGGTAGTATGCACTATATCTATATGTTCATAAATTAATTCCACGAGTAAATTGTTCGGGATTTCCGTGACGTTTCATCAATGTAAAACTTATATGCGCCGGATTACAGTGAATTTTAATGATTTTCGAATGCCAAAAGTGCTGAAAAATATTCAATGAATATGGACCACTCGCTTTGAGCGATCAATACATTGGACAAAAATAGAATAAAAACAGTAGTGGCATAAACCATAAAAGCTCGTTCACACCAGCCGACACGTTGAAGACCGGTTAACGTATACGCTAAAATACGTAGAGGTTTTAATAACGTGACGCAGACTTGGTATGGTCGAGGCTTGGCGTTACTCCTAATGCACGAGTGTCTACTGCTTAAAATTCATTGCAGCCTAAATCCCCGAATAGTTTAATATCGTCTATTCACGTTCATCTAACGCCTCGCAACAGTCGCAACGAACGCTTTTATCTGGGCCCCAATTCTGCTAATTACAATGGCCAATTAATGAATGAAATTTGGCTCATAATGACAAATTTCGTATTCTCTTAAGCATTTTTCTACACAGTAATTGTAAATTCATTACAGGACACTCAAGGTCAATGCAATTAACTTTCAATTATCGTATTGGCAAAATGCATATGAGAATAGGAATAATTTCATATTTAATCCAATTGCCATTCTTTCACCCGCCATTGTAAAATAGCAGAATTGGGGCCCTGGTGTGTAGGTATTCTAAAACATTCGACGACTCTCAAACAAAGGCTCGTGAATAAAGTGAACTGTCAAAACGTGATGAAAAAATGTTCGATCCCAGCTTACTTTCTAGTTAAATAAACGAGTAACAGTGTAGGCTGTACGTAGAGTAACGTTCGAAGTATACAAACAGGAAGCTTTCAAATAAACTAATAAATAAGAACCAAGTAAGCATTTCCAAACGTTGTTCTAATTACAACTTACTCAAATACAAATCCAAATTTTAGTAAACTTACAAACTTCGTGAACTGTTTATTGATTTATGCCGTGGGAGTTAACTGGAAAAGCGATTACTTCACTTGTTGTTTGCCTTAAAATTATATAGGTACCTTCGATCTTTGTTAAAATATTATAATAAGAAGTTATTTCCAAAGAACCCCCTCGAAGGTTGCTGAAAAATCTTTGAATCTAAGCTTACAAAAATCCAAGATTACAAGAAGCTTAAAGCTACCTTAGCAACCGTGAAGTGTACACCTGTGATATTCTCACAAACTCCGCATTACTGACCAAAATGACAAAAACCTTTATCCAAGTATCGTGTACCATGAGAACCCGCTTACTATCTCCATGTCTAAGAAAACATAGTACCAAGAACGCGGCTCTACAATTTGTTCCGAGCACATGTATTTATTCGATAGTTCTATAATTACTAAGTAGGTACACATTGTATTGTTTTAATGTTTCTAGTACCTAGTTTACCCTTTTTTAAATGGTTGTTGGAAATGTAACCATGTAGTGAGGTTGAGTAATTATAAAGTGGTAGATATAACGGTTTGTTGGAAAACGTGAGGGTGGTATGCTGTTAGGCGTCTGGCTTTTAGCGCATTGGAAAGTTACAAAATAAACCGTCTTCTTCTATCGGTGCCTCTGCAACTAGTGAAGGTTAGCTATCAGCTTGTTTTAAGCCTTCTTACCAGTAGCTCGGCGAAACAGTTCTTCTGCGCCAGCTATCCCGGTCCCCTCCCTGATGTTCCCATACCAAGACTTTTGCCTGCGGCCAAATTTTAATTTTCCAGATTTTATTTAAAAAAAACCGCAATTTTTTATGTTGCCGCGGCGATCATATGATACCAACATTACTAGGGCGAAAAAAACATCAAGTATTTTTATTAATATTTGGCGCCATTTTTAAAGTATAGGAAGACTGCCATTACCACATCTCTGATTAATTCAACGAAACCTCATATGTCAAAAGCCCTCGAGCCGTTTGGGTTGAATGACAGCATGTTTATCAGGTAAATGTACCTACCTTTTATATTTTTATTCATTTCCCGTTATTTGTAACCGTTTACCTATTATGTATTTATAATACGTTATTTTTCATGTCTCCGTACGGGCTTCGTACCTATGAAAGGTTAGGACAAAAAGAGAAAAATTAACCCTTATATGGGATATGTAAATTGAAATGTTTCGAGTTATTAATACACGTTTTGTGCAATTTATTGAAGAATAAAACTTTGATGCCAATTTTCACGACTTCTCAAAAAAGGATTGTAATGTTTTCAGGGTTCATTGATGTACTTATGCGAGTTTAGTACTTATACGTACTTTCAGTTTTCTATGAATGCATAAACCGAGATTCTGATTGAAACATACTAAAAATATTTTAAATCAACTGCTTGTCTATATTGCGTTCCACAGAAATAAATAAGTGAAGAGTTTCCATGCCAAGATGTTAATCAAATACGAAAATTAAAGACATGTTTATTCAAATTTCGTGTATTTATTAAATCAATTTATCACCAACGTATCACATTAATACGACAACGATAAATAATGACTCAGAATCACATTTATTTCATGACTAAATTTCATGACTAACTGCTGATAAATACTTATCTAAATTTTTATTTCTTGCCCCGTCTTCTAAGTTATATGATCTTACACCAAATAAGTCAAAAGACTCGATGTTTCTCACAAATTGTATTAAGGGTAAGAGTGTCTCTACGACTTTTCTCAGAAAATGTTGGAGCCAACCTGGTAAATGTTTTAACTTAAAATATCACCATGCGATTTAAGACAAAGAGGTAATACGATAGCATTATGTCTTTTGGTAACAGGTCCTATAGCCCAAAATATAATTTACTAAACAGACCGGTTGGCGACTTTGTACCTATATATTTGTAACAATGTTTGTGTTGTTGTTTTGTTGAATAAAGGGCATGTAAAAGTAGACGGAATGACTGAAAACAGCGTTTCACGAAAAAGATAAGCATAAATAACATTTTCGGCCAACATTCAAAAATGTTACGGAATTCTCTTAAAATTTCAATTGAAAAATTCTATAGCCCATACGAACGGATTTTTCGTTCGTTTCTAGATAAAATCGTACGTATTGCAGAAGTTTGTACATTCTACTGAAAGTTCTCACTGCGACCTAATTGGAACGTTCCCAGAGCAAACATTCGACCGGTTAAGTGATTCCTAAGAATTTTCTCATATAAACAAAATATAATTACAAATTTCACTGTTTGAAGCGAAAATAGTTCGAATAAAAACAAATGTATTTGTTGAAACAACATGACACGCGAAACTATGCGGCGCTGTTTCAAGAAATCATCTCTGATTATTACTTTAAATCCCAGAATCAGAACTAATAGCATTCTTAGAAGGCTAGGAGCATAAAAACAACGATTTTCTCTTTTATAATATTAGTGGAATTAATGATGGAGGTCGTATCACATGGCGATGGCGTGACAAACAGAATTCTCAGTAGAGATGTGACTCCATGTCAGCGGTCAGGGGAAAAGTACGTGGTACAGCCATTTCCGTTGTAAACAAGTCTTACAGTTAAACGTTTTCTTTTGTAACATTAATTGTAATTACATCAACACATAATAGAACTATTGTTGCATCACGTCGGCATAAGACTTTCGAAGAATTGATCTAATCTAAAATTTACATTACCAACACGAGTATTAACTAATGCTATTGTTCTATTTTACTAGTTAATTATAAAAAGTACTTATTTCCTCCAGGTGTTGCCAGTGCAAAGGTTATTATTACAGTCTCTAACAATATTTTGTTGTTGACTATCGTCCACTTAAACCCGAGGAATATTTATTATAAGTCCAAGTTCGTACTAAGATCGGATGAAACTGGACTTATAATTTTCCTGTCATCTCTGTGAAAACCCCTCCAATACGTATAAAGGTAAAATACACAATCATTATGCTTGTAACTTCTTGGTAAATGCACCTTCTATTGAAGTACAAAGAAACCGTAAAAGTAATATTTTCCTTGCAGTTTTCCTTTCTTAGAATATCTAGTGACGCTCCCTAGATAAATACCTACGTCCTTAGTTTTAAACTCCGTATGTAGGGCAAAAACAATAAATAAATAAATGCGGACAACATCACATACATTGTTCTGAACCCAAAGTAAGTTGCTAAAGAACTTGTGTTATGGAATTCAGATACAACGAAGGTACCACAAACACCCAGACCTGAGAGAGTGTAAAAATGTGAATTTTTACATTGACCCGACCGGGGATCGAGCCCGGGACCTCAGAGCTAGCGACACCTTGAAACCGGTGCGTACGCCACTCGACCACGGAGTATTTAAAGTAGCCAATTTCAAAATTGTCAACAACGAATTAGGATTGTGCTTCTCAACGCTTCAGACATACTACTACGCCTTTCGCATGTTGCTAGACGACTGAGAGGTTTACCCAAAAAAATATTGATAGCATCTGATGTATATGGCTGTAACCGTTTTGCTATAAATTATTGGAATTCAGGTTGTTCAATACATTTTCACATTGACTTTTCATAAAATCAAAGTTGGTTTTTGTATATTAATAATGGGAAACTAGTGAACATTTACACGGTGATTGCTATCGAATACATTAGTTATGGAGCATTGTGGGTCCTGTCGGGCATAACAAAAATAAGAATTTGGAGGAGGGCTATTAATAACATTTTCAGTTTTACAATTAATAATAATATAGGTAAAGTATTTCTACAATTCTTATCTACATTTGGTTTTGGTATTCATATCTACATTTCTATGAATTTAAATTATATACATTTTATTATTATTCTATATAAATAATTATTCTATATAATCTACAAAAATTGTAAATACGAAAGTTTAAAAGCATCGATCAATGTTTCTTACTCTTCCACACAAAAACCACTGAACGGATTTGAACGAAATTTGGTAGACAGATAGTTTATAATCTAGATTAACAGATACGATTATTTTCTCGATAGATCCTGTGGGATCATTCTTGATTTACAGCTAGGCCATTATAAGCCCAATATACAAATAGCTTTTAATTTTTTATGACAACAACATGCCAACGACACTATCACAAAATATGGTTTTAAAGAGAAAACTCCTTTTGAGAGACCAAACTAAACTGGATATGATTGTCACTTTGGTCATATGAGCTCACGTGCTAGCCACAACACCGCAGCTTCAAATGTTAGGCGAGTTGCGGTCACGTGTCAATTCTCGTTAAATGTAGAATTCAACTTTAAAAACGTGGTGTCACGTTATGTTTCACACATTATCGCTATTGGCTGCACTTTGAGTCGGATGTGGAGTGTAGCATTTATATTTGTGAATTAAGAACATTCAGTAGTCCTTTTTTCAGAATAATGCTGTTTATAGTGGTTAGCATCATAGAGATTTCTATAGATTCTAACAATGACATTAATACATTAATACATAAAGATAACCTCTTCACTAGACTGAGGGATAGACAATGCTGGTTCTGTACAAAAGGCCTACGCAGTTAGTATTGACAGGCTGGTCAAACATCTCAATACTAGATTTCCAATTGTACCCTTTGAGTACAGGACCCTAAAAAGAAACAAACTTTTACTATAGCCAGTAGGTTTAGTACACGTAATCTAAAGCAGGGAAAACCACAGACTAAGAAGTTATTAACTACCTCAATTAATTAGCAAAATGCTCAGTTATAAGGAAGGTTAAAAAATGTCTTAACTACCATTTTTATATGCATTTTAAATCTGGAATCACTTCGCAGAACTGCCTTTTCTTATTCTTAGCGCAGATAATTAGATGAGAATAGAATTAGACGAAAGGAAAAAACGCCAGACTAAAAATGCATTGCGATTATAAAATTGTAATTATTAAGCCGCAAAAAAAAAACCAGCGGTGTCTTAATTAACTAGAAGAGGATCATCCAAAAAATCAATCCAAATGATTCCGGACACCTATTGATTCATTAGAAAAGGGCTAAATACCCAAGTACTGCTCACACTGTCGCCACGCGCAGCCATAACGCAACACATGCTCCCAATAAGTTGCGCGTACGCAGCTGCCTGTCGCGCGCCGGCAATTTCGTTAATGCTATTTTAATCGGCATGTAATTGGACCTCATTGGGGACACGGAACATGGCAAGACACAAATTACACCTATTTCTCAGAAATTCGGTAAAAACGCTTCACTAAAAACAATTAATGTGATTATGATACGGCTGCGCTCAGTTCGCAGCAATCGAGGTAAAACATTGAAAAATTAGCTGACACGAAAAGAAATAATAATGCATTCACAGAAAACATGGGATTCCTATAAATGCATTATGAGGCTACATTACCTCGTTATTGTGTTGTAATTTACTAGATTCACGAAGCATAACATTGTTGGCTCATCCATAATATACAGATGTAGATGTAAAAATACAGGACAAAAACGGAATTTGAAGTCGCTCGGGTTTTTGTTCCAATCGAAATGGAAACCAAGGCCGGTCAAGTTGTAGAAGTATGCAAAAAAAGAATGCAAACCGGCCGGAGCTTCTGTAAAAAATACCGTTCATAGCAAAATAACTTCTGACGTACTGAATGTTTGTAGCCCGTTCCATAAAGAATCCGAGAGTTACTGAAATAAAAATTCCAAAGTTACTGTTTAGATACAAATTGTTTCCACGTACCTATTTAGTAACTAATGTTTAACAGCGTAAATCTAATCTAACACAGTAACAGAGTTATTTGAATTCATTTTCCTCCTTTCGACAATTTGTAAGGTTTACTTATCTCAGTTATTTGATCTGGCTTTTTTCCATTAGCTGTAATCATGTATAGAAGCTGTGAACTTTTGTTAACATAGGATATTGTGACAACATCATTTGCACACTTTGCAAACGAAATTTACGCCCGGAATGAGATTTAAATGTATGTAGTGTACCCTCATCCATAAACAAAGCAGATTAGATGCAGCCAGGTGTTTCCCTAGCTTCATATGAATGCGCAATTTCATGTTTATTTATAAACAAGAGTAATTCGGTTTATCGATTACGGAAAACCTAATTATTTTCTTAAATAATGTGGAGATAAGAGCCAATATGTGTTAGACGGACTTTATCGAGCTCAATATTAATGTGGAATAGAATCAAGTACTTCACTTCATGTATTAAAAAATGTATTCTCGGCCGAGGGTTAAGCACCCTTACTTGGCATCTCCAGTGAATTGGAACGGAAGGTCGGTTCTGGTTGGCCGATCCGATCCACTAGCCATATCTTCTCAACTTCCATGAATGTTATCGATACTTTCCTAGTAAATATTTAAAGTGCTTTCTGTTCCCCTGTTACAAACGGTAACCTAATAAGATAAAAAAATCGATCAATATCAGACAATAGTGATTTTATTTTCCATGCTCACATTTTTTCCCGGATATTTGTACGCGCGATAGATTTTTACCCTTTGTGATGTGGAACGCGTGGATAACATCCTGTCTCTAGCTATAACACGTGTCATACTTCAGCAAAGAGATCACGCATCAAACGATTTTGGTTTCAGTAAATTCATAAAAGTTTTATCCTATTGAGTCATAAGGAAAACGCAATTGGTATTACCTCGAAATTGCCCTCGATAAACTTCGAAATATCACGCGGAAAGGCAGATACGATCTTTATTAAGCCAAAAATTAATTTACACGGAAAAAATCCCCTTTAAATTCATAGCAAGCTCGGAAACTCATCAGAGTTTTCAGTTATCGTATTCCTTTGTGATAAAAATTTTATTCTGAAACAAGCCTTGCAAAAATTTTAAAATTAAGTATATAAAGTCTTCATTTTTTTTTAAGAATTCTTGTCTCTTATTTAGCTGGTAAAAAGACGAGTTAAATAATTAATCGGCTAAATGGCCCTGAAATAATAGACAACATAGCAAGAATACGGACAATGCCATTGTAAATAACTTTCAATTAACAGAACAACAAATAAATTGCATGATGAGCATAATATGCGCATGTGTGCTCACATCTTAATTATTAATTAACAATTTTAATTATGAAGGGCTGTCCACTGTATCTAGTTCCCAAATTGGCTTAATTAAATTTATAAGATCAAGATAAAAGAAGGTGCATAATTAATTGATTCCAATAACAAAAATAGGTAGGAACCAAGATAAAAAAGGTTAAAATATTAAGAGATACAAGTTTTTGTTTATAAAAAATCCAGATAGCCTCCTGGTACCATAGGAATTCAAGATGGCGAAAATAAAACATGTACATTCAATTAGACATACCAATTTAATTAAAATTTTATCAGATGCATATTTGCACACCTACCTACCTTGAAATTTAATCATAGTCTTTTAACCTTTTAACCACGCGAGGCATACCTGTATTAAACCTAATGGAATTCTGCGTAAAGTCAGCAAATATTAAAAAGTCCTTTACGTCAACCACTGGGCTACGTTAAATAGTTGATGCAGGCTTATGATACTGCGGCACAAATTTCATAAAAGCACGAGGCATCTTTAAAAGGAAGTGATATCAAAGGAGATCAAGTCTAGGAATATTAAGTACGAGAATATTACGTACGAGAATATTACTTCAGAATATCAGACAAATCTTTTGTGTGACATTCTGAAGAATTCCTGTAGGTGGGTATAAAATTTCATTACGCCCAAGCTAATCGCAATTCAGCTCGGGTACCATCACTTCTATATTATTAAATGTCATTGAGCAAGTAAGAAAACGTGTTTCTACGACCTTTGTAGAATTCGTATTTAGCGCCTTCGGAGACACCTTGCCTAACTATTGAAGTAGAAAAAAAGTGTCATAAAGTTTGTATTTTAATAGAGGTTGCAATAATTGGTAGTAGGCTTATTGGTTGTTGTTATTATTTATCGACCATTGCCAGAGTACTGACGACCTTTGCATTTCATCAATACATTACAATTAATTTAAAAAGGTGTTAAATTAAGCTTCTTTTAATTGCCTGTTGAATTCGATGACACGAGTTGATAATTTTTTATTACGCTTGGAAAAAATGAGGGCAAAATTTTGCTTTTACACAACAATTCCTAAGGAAAGATTAATTATCTTTTTTATTGAGTAAAATGCTTTATCCGATGAGAGTATAATAAAAACAAATAAAGTACGCACTGAATATAATATCCTTAATTTCTTTCCGCAAATAAAATTTTCCATCGAAATATAAACTCGTACGACCTATCGGTATATCCACAAATAAGACAGGTATGTATCATAATAAGTTTGGTATTCCCAAAGGAATCCTCAAATTTAAGTATTACGTTGCGGAGATAACGACTACAATTACTTAGGAAAAATATAATGCCTTTTATCTTTTCCTGCTAACAGTAGATATTTATTGATTTCGCAATTTATCGAAGCGATAACATCATATAGTGTTGTACCAGCACTATGCATGTTCTGATATAATTAGCAGAGGAGTATTATCTTATCTTCTACCTCTTTACATAAATCTAAATAGCCTTTCCTTAGCGTAGTTGTGCGTTCTGAAAATTCTATTACTGCAGGGGGTAGAGCGTGATGACTGCTCATAAAAATGTGTTCAGCCGAGCGCAAAACTGAGACTGTATTCAAATTAACGTTTGCTATTGCCTATTTCGTTTGCTTCTCGATAAAATATTCTTTCACCATTTTCCTGCGAATTTTATTTTTCAGTCACTTCAATCAAGAATTTGACCTACATTCAGTTCTTTCACATTTTGAATAAACCAAATCTTCTGTTAACGTACACCATCTGTTTTATTAACACATACAATAGATCAATTGAACGTACAATAGGACTCAATAAATCTAAACTAGACTCAACTCGGGCCTTTGGCATAACAAATTCTATCCAGTAATAACCGGAATTGAGAGAGACCGTAGCAAACATGTAACAAGATTACTCCAGCGGTATTTAAGCATTTCAATGACATAGTTACCAATGGCATAGGGATTTATGGGGTTACATTGGAACATTTCTGTTGAGCTACGCGCTACATTAGTGTGGCCTGCAGCGGTGCCGCAGCGTCGAAATCCTAAATTCAAACTTCCAAATGCCGAGCTCAAACACTGCAGTAGCTGCATGTTTACTTATATCTATGGACGATAGCACAATAATCAAGTTAATAATACCTTCGATTACAATTGGAAGAATCATCATAAACAAAGTTAATCGCCTTTTCCCAGAAGAGTGTGCGACACATTAGCAATCGCTTGACTTGCAACCTAGACGCCAGATTACGGAGATAATTAATTTTCACTGTCGGTAAATTGATATCGGTTATCTGTACCGCGCCGGCGCCCAAATTAAATATACTATTTATTGTATCATACGTATATAATTTCGTCGTATTGTGATAACGATTTTCCGCAACTACTCGAAACAATCGTCTTTAGATTTTACCAGAAAGATTAAATGAAGGTAATTGCGTATTGACATTTTAATTAGCATTGTATTTCAGCTTTTTATTCTGTCTCGGAAGTCGAAGCAAGGCATTGAATATCAGCGAGTAAATATATGCCTCCGTAACTTCTTGGCAGTTTTTATTATCTCTTCTAAACCCGCAAGTTGTCTGTTGTTAATGCCTTGAATTCTTCGACTCGTTGACATTCAAAGGTACCTAACTCTATGTTTGACAAAACTATTTCAATCGATACAAGAAGGTTTAGCAACAACGTATTAGGAAACTATATTGCAGTATTGGAACATCCTAGCGTGAGCACGGCCGAGTTTTTCCTAAAATATTACATAACTAGCGTTTGGCGAAGAGCCAAGTAACACGTGCCGTCGCTATAAAGTCCGAATTCCCCGAGTTAGCATTAGCTAGGCAGACAATCCGCACGTACGGTCAACAAATGCTAATCGACTGGGATTCACCATTGTAAGACGCTGTGATGTCGACTCGGGACTTTCCTATTACGGATTAGTTAATATAACCAATGTTATCGGTGCGTGATGTTCACATGTTGAATCTGCGGATATGTGCAGTACATTAGGTGTGGGAAATTAGGGATTTAATTGTCCAATGAACTGAATGATCCGAACATATAGTATTCCGTTCGTGTAAGCTGTTTCTGGGAATATGGTTTCAGATTACATTCAATCCATTATTGCGTTTATACATATTCGGTGAACGGAAATGCAAATAATGGTGATAAAGTTACATGGATTTGAACTAGAATTTAAACCTCTTTTGCCAAGAAATGAATAATCAGTTTAAAGTTGGTTCATGTAGCGAAAATACATAAAGTCATGGAAGTATACATCCTGAATAAAAAGAAACGATGATGGACATATTTATTTATAAAACACTTATATTGAAACTGAAGTCAACTAGTAAACAATATATTACTATTAGATTCTATCGCCCAAGAGATAAAAATTTGGTGTCGTAATAACAAAACAAAAGGAAAACTTAAAGAAAAAATAAGGGTATTCGCTTCAGCACAAAATATTAATTTTCAAGGAAAATATAAACTATATTTGACCGAAGGTCAGGAACATATTTACTCTAAAACCACTTAGTGATAAGACCTTTTAAGACGGTCAAATCTAAGTGGTTAAAGGAAGCTTACTGGGGGCAAACCATCAAAGGTAGTCGCGCGTGGTTCCCTCTGTTCATATATATTATGATTGTGTATATATAAAGCTTTTAGAATGGCCACTTATCCGGAAACTAAAACTTGTAAAATGGCGCTATTTATGTTTATAATACAGACTAACAGACCAGTCAGAGCTGCGACGTTATAATAACAACAGATGGTGCAGATAACAAGAAGTCCTAAACCGGGTCAGGCTGTTACCGACACTTGGTTTCCAAGAACCGTCGGCAGACACGCTTTCCTCTTTCTTTCTAGCGATCAGATTAAATTAGCAAATTGGCTGCGGCGTAAACAAAAACATGGTTTTCCCGCGATACTCGAGCTATAAACGTCTTAAAAGTGTGGCGTATTTTTACGAACGTTTCGTTCAGAAACATTCAACGAAAATTTCTTTGAAATGTTTTGCATGGTATTTCGCACGTGCTTTTATTCTTTAAATTCATTAGGTATGCGTGGCGCGTAGCTAATCCTGGCCAGGAACTTTAAGGCGATTGCTATCGAAACAGACACCTTCGCAGAACGGCCTGTATCGTAGAGTACGAGGATAAATAATAAAACGGATTTGATGCAAGCTAAAAGCGAAATAAATAGACAACAGACTAAAGTCTAAACCAGTCTGTTACATCAATTCAGGGGCTGGGAGAAGAACGTTGAAAAATAGTGGATTGGAATCCACTAAATTTCAACGTCTCGTCGAACCCAGCGCTGTTCAATTCAATAAGTATGACAAAACTCTTCGGCACTATTTTTGACTAATCGAAGCTGAAAGTCTCAAAAAGAAATTGGCAAGATTGGTTAGTCTTGCCTTTTTGTCACATTAATCTGTGTTTGTAGAGTAATTAGTATTGACGACCTCCGTGGTCGAGTGGCGTACGCACCGGTTTCAAGGTGTCGCTAGCTCTGAGGTCCCGGGTTCGATCCCCGGTCGGGTCAATGTAAAAATTCACATTTCTACATTGTCTTGGGTCTGGGTGTTTGTGGTACCTTCGTTGTATCTGAATTCCATAACACAAGTGCTTTAGCAACTTACTTTGGGTTCAGAACAATGTATGTGATGTTGTCCGAATTTATTAAAAATTAGTATATCTTGTTAGAAGCAGCATATCAAAGAAATGAATTAAGTTTTCTTAATGTTCCAAAATAAATAAGTAACATTAAAAGAAGAAACAACCAGCACGAGTGCATTACAAGTTGTGTTAAGAACGTTTTTGTGTATGTTTAAATAACTTTTTCTACTTTTATTGTTTTTCTACATGTTTTTTATTTCCGAAAGGAAATTGTTATAGATTTGAATAAATGTAGGACATTCATAAATACTGTTTTAAAATATAAAAGGTACTTATTAGGTCCTCAGAATCAAAGCAGTCTGCGTGAGTGAAATGTGATTGATTATGCCAACAAGATGGACTCATTAAGCATGAAACCAGTGTCGTGGCGCTACTAGCCTATGTCCAGCAGTCAACTTTGACAAGCTGAATTGATTGATTGAAGCTTGAAACACCAAAACCTTTTGTTTATGATCAGAACTAGAATTATTGACGAGATATAGCGATGTTCATCGACACACACACGTGCGCAACATCTGTCAACAATGTACATTCACTAGCAAAAGTTTGTTTGAAATGTGGTTGGAACATATTAACGCAATAAAGGACAGAAGCCAAATTAAATATTAGGCCCAAAGTATTGTTTGCTAAAAATTAAGCTGACTTTAAAAAGTCGGCACTGAAAAGGGAAAAATCACAAATTGTATTAGCACAAATTATTATAGAAAATTTAACGATAAGCATGTTTGAATTTTTGGTGTTTCAGGCTTTGACACCGAAATCATTAAGTAACTAGCTGATAATATTGATATTATTTATGGGACCAAACGTAGACAGCTATTTTGCAAGGAACCAAATAATGAAATACGTAGTCTCGGAAAAATCGTAAATACAAAAATCTGATATTTTGTGAAGTCTGTTAAAAACAAAGAATTATTTTTTGGCCTTTCGATAAAAAATGCTACCAGGAAACCTGTTCTCGAATTCAGGGACATAAGATAAAACGGCGAAGATTAAGATAGAAAACGCTTGGAGTTATTCATATCTTACATTTGATAATGATGAGATATTTTGGATTAGTCATTGCCAGTAATAGACAGTATTAGAAGTTGTATAGAGCAAATTATGTACATTACTAAGACCAATGTGAAAGGAACTCTGCCCATCTGTAACTTTAACGAGTCTAATTAAATTTGGTGTATAATAAACGAATTTTCGCGACGAAAAAGATCATCTCGTTCATGAAAATGATCATTGAAGGCAAAATCTTCTTCTTTATCTGTGCAAAATCATTTTTGTCGTCGCCTGTACATACCGCAAAGAGCGCTTGTTCGCAGAAGCGTGGCGCATGTCACACGCATCGCCTTTCGAGGAATGCTCGACCATCTTCAGTTTTATTGATTACTTGCCCTACTAGGGAGACGAAATCACCCATTGTTATGACAATAATAATATCATTCAAATCTCATTCGTTCATTTTATTGATGAACTACCTAAAAGAAGCAGATGCAACAGATTTTTTTTTGGGAAATAAATCATTTGACATCTCAAGTCCATCCCAGTAAGTGTTGTTTTTCAGAGAGCGATCACACAGATACATAAACTATAAACATACGGCAAAAATGGTATCTTTTAAGTAGTTCTGCGAGATAAATTAATATCCGTGTCTATCGAATAAAAAACAGCCTTTTTAAAAAACAGTCAATATATCTGGCGGTATATGGATGTTTTGTTGTTTGTCATGATATCTTTTAAGTATTTTTCAACCAATTGACCTTTATTGATATCGCAAAATTGAATTAGCATTATTTTAGTATCCTTAGAATGATGGATTATCCCGTATATCTTTTTGGTTGAAACTGCTCGCCGCCAAATAATGCTCAGAGGGCTAGAAAATAATATTAGTAAAACTTGAATTTGACCCGGCTACAGCAATTTTCTAAATTGATTACATTTCAATACCTTTAAAAAGTACCTGAAATCCGAATTAGGCGCTGGGTGTGTTTGTCGACAAAAAATAGACCAAGAAGTGAATGAACTTTTCAACGTATAATACCACTACGTCTGGTAAAGGTAGGGGCCGGCTCGCGTTCTGATTGATGGTTAGAAAGATACAAGTTACCTAATTTAACGTCGCGGGCCGGTCATCGGGGTCAACAGTACTCGCTGCACGAATCACAAGGTTCTCCGAGGAGGTGGCGTGCTCGGCCAGTGCCATACGCGCAAGCCTTGGACGGAAGACCATAAGTTGTATAAATTAGTGACAATGGCTTGAGTTATTTCGTGGAAGTGCCAAGGTTTGTAGTTCTGGGAAGCGGTGGCTCGCCGGCAAGTACGCTCGGTGCGGGCTCGGTCTCGGTCGCACATTCACATGGTCCCCCCCGCCGAGCCGCGCGCACCGCCCGCCACGCGTGTTTACCTAACTAGCATCGGTGCGCGCCGCGTGCCGGCTCCGCCGCTCGTCAGTACGGTTTTGTACACGAAAGAGGATTGTCACGCCGGGGCGAGCCACCTCGCCGAACTTTCACCTCCTGCCGCGATATCGTTATCTGTGATATACACCGTTCAGTGAAATTGAATGTGCGCGTACTTAGAAAGCGTTTCTGTTGAGGTACGCGGACGGACCGCGTCAGCGACATCGATTTCTGCAAATTAATTTCTCCAGTGCTGTCGGTTTCTACGAAACTGCTTATAAAGAGTTTTACTGAGAAGCGAAACGACCGTAAAGTGGATTTGAGGAAATATAAGTAATTATAAGTGGGCCTTTGTGTTTCCGTGTTTGTTGTTATCTAAGGCGTTAACATTGGATCCCCACCGACCACAAACACCTCCAATGGTGGTCAAACTACCAGGTGAGAATTTCAAAATTGAAATAAGTTTCAAATTTCTTATTGTTATTTATAGTCAATATGTATCTTCTAAAATTAATATTGTTTACGAGTGAAAAACACGTGCTGCGTGCAAAGAACTACAAAAATATCGCGCGGCGCCAGCTGTTATCTTTATCACTCGGTCTTCGGGGTCAATGCGTTCTGGATGATAAAACTGTAGATTATGTTAATGAATGACGTAATCAACGAATATTTATACAAATGTTTTTTCATGCTTGCTATTTTGCGTTCATAATTAACTGTTTACTTTGAAACTATTGCAAACAACAATCTCATTATCACAACTATTCAAAACTTCGACTTGTTGAACAATTGTTTTAAAGAGTTGGAGGAATTACTGCAATTATTTATTCGATTACAATGCAGATGAGACAAATTTATTTATTAAAAAAAACATCTGAAAATGTTGTTTCATGTCATTTGTTGATATGCTTAGTTGATTATGCAATATTACTTGCAATCGTGTTTACAACTGGGTTAGGAATTTAATCGATATTAATTACAGCTACTTCATAGCTACGTAACGTTATGCAGTAGGAAATGTAATAAATAAAATGAATGTTTATGCACAAGCGTGCTGACTGTGTAAATGACACCTCGCTAGGCGGATCACTTCATTTGAAAACAATTATCGTGCTCGCACGCAACGATATAACGTTTCCTTAGAATATTGAACAAGCACCTACTTGATTAGGCAAATTATTTATTTTATTAACTGAATATACACGGAACTATTATGCGTACAGACAATTGTTTCAGTTTGTTAAAGCGAAGCCCATTAATTAATTAATGCCACTAATCACCCATTCATCAAATAACAAGAACAGTACAAATTGCTTTCAAGAAATATTGTAATGTCTTCGGGAAAAAGCATTTTGCTAATAGTCTTCTCTCTATGAAGCAATTAGTTTTTCATTTCACAAATCTCTTTTGTATAAAAAGTTGGTTAAACTCGTTATTTTATAGATATACTGATGGATATTTCCCTTGTATGGGTTTCATATGTCTGGTACTAAGTTACGAGTCCGCTTCCATTGGAAGCACTTAGTTCAAATCAATGTTATTGTTAACAAACTCATTGTCCACGCTTTACCGGGAACATCACACTGGTAAATCGTTTTCAGGGAATGGCTGAGGCCTTTGTTTATCCTTAAAGGGAGACAATGTATTTTTTGTTATTATGTTAGCGATAAAAGGAGCCGAGTCTATTGTAAGCGTTTAATGTACTGTAACGTTGATAGGATTCGTAGAAACACTTTAAGTGTCTTTGATCGAAAAGCTGAACATTAAAATTTGTTGATTACCTTACATTTCTAAACGGCTAAGGCATTGTCCAGGCATTGTCCTCAGTTTTCTTAAAACTATTTCGACAGTGACATCTTAGATTGCTCTAGGTACAATTTAAAAAAATGTGCAGGAACAAAAATACGTTTGGTTCCACCAAAACATAATGAAAGAGGTATTTCATTAAGTTGTGTATTGAATTAAGGTAAAAATACGTGATTGTATTGGGTGAATAGTTTAGAGCTCAATGACCTTGGAAGAATCTACCTAGATTATCGCGGAGACTGTAGCGACAAACACAAACAACAGAATGTTTATTTTATTATATTATCTTGAAAAAGTGTAGGTAGGTATTACGTCAATTAAATATAAAAAAGAACAGATATCTTGGCAACTGGTTTTAAACTTTATTTAACATCTAAAAAGATAATAATCCGTCGAGACGAATAATAGGCTGTTAATTTGATTATTAACGTAAATAAGCGCGAAATTGAAACATGGATAGTTTGAAACACAATTCGCCGGTTACTTGACCCTGTAGCATCAGCGCTTAAGTACGTTAACAATCAAATAAATAGATTATAATAATTGTGGAAGAAATTCAATAAATAATAATAAGATGGTACGGGAAGTACGATTGCTGCTATTTTATTTAATATCCTCCACTGATGTCATAGAACGATGGTTCATTAATTATTTCCATTTATATAATCTCTGCTTTATCAATGTTTTTGAATAGTTGCAAGAGGAAAGAGACTAATTAATTAGGTGTATTATACTATGCTATTATTACCATGTGAGTATGCAAATGTATGAATTAATTAAAACAATATTGGTTGTAGTATTGTATGTTTTTCACTTCTTCTGTCCGGTCATGTTTAAAATACGTCATGAATTACATTTTCGTATGCCGATAATAAATTGGATCTGTATGTTGACAAGGCATCTCAGAAATGTATTGGCTTTTTTCATCATTAAAATATCATCATGTACACATGTTTTTTCTCATATATTCACGAAAAATGTAGACAATATACAACAGATTTAATTGACGTTTTTAAATATATCACACACAAGAAGAAATAACTTAAAGGGGTGGTATCAATAGCCACACTAGAAAAATGTGTGAAACAACGATAAAAGGCAACCTTTACTCTTCAATGGGACAGCTCATAACAAAGAAAAATAACATTAGGTCCTGACTACGATTATTTTGAAATAGATTGTGTTCTACGAAACTTTGATTTCACTCGTATTTACAGTTTCAAAGAAACAATTATCAATATTCAATATGTTCTACATTTAAGCCCGATTTCTAAAACTAGATAACAACTATATGATCGTTATCCTAGCTTTGTTAATGCTTGAAAAATGAAAATCATTTACATAAGCCGGTTAAAACATGTATCTACAAACAGATAAATGCCGAAGGTAGGTAGGTATATAATTCAATTCGATTTGTGCTATCGGGAAATTCGTAAACAATAGAACGTGTATGTACAGTTTACATGATATGAAAAAGAGAAAATGTTGTTTTACTTGGGAGAGTTACTACTAGGAAAATGTGAGTTCTCTGGAATCGTTGCGCGGACGGAACAAGGTGGGATGGCAGCGCGGGCGCAGGTATGCGTGTTCTCAGAACGCGCCGCGTCCGTTTTTGCTCCTTTTTCGATTCGAGTTTACCAAGAATCGAATGGCCCGGTGGCGGGCCTACTCGGAACTCGTAATTAATCCTTGGAAGCCTCCGACCCAAGGGTTGTTATGAGAAATCGCCAGCATTATGACTTCATTTTTTATTTATTTTTTGCATTGTCTCATTTTGAAAATTGTATACGGGTTATTGTTCGCAGAAGAACCGACAATGCCATGCACACCATTATGCATGGATATTAAATTTTATGCAGTGTTCGCCTCTGACCTCAGGCTCTTAGGAAACATCAAACTTATTCATCTGATGTTCCAAGAAATTATTAATTATTGATTTATGCATGATTTTATAACCTCGAGAAATAATAATAGTTATGAATATTGATATAAAAACAGCATTACCGCAGATATACCGCAAATCGTACTATAATTTTAATAAAAGTTCTCGCCATTTACCACTGTAGCCATAGCTGCACGAAACTTCTTTTCTTCATAAAGCTTTAGCACTTCTAATTTGAAATGTTCTACATTTAGGTATCCTATTTCATATCAAAAGGATAAGGAAATATACATCAGCCAAAGAACACACATCAACTAACATAAATAAGCCTACAAAATTGTCTTTCAACCTCTTGAATTTAAAAACCAGTGCGTCCAATCCACATCCAATTCGCCTCGCACCGTGGACATCGCTTGTTTTGTTGGCCTAGGACTGACTAAAGCAAAACGAAGCAAAAAGATACAGTCGTTTGCACCGCTTTCCCAGAAAAGCGGGTAGTTTAAATTTCAATGGCGGACTACTGCGAACCCACTCGACAGTTTCGTCTAACGAACTGATTGAAATACTGCTTTGATCTGCGCTTCGGTCACACAAAATCAGCCTCTATATTGTGCATATTTAAAGCACTATATTGAATCTATCTCAGCGTGCGATTTAATTTACTGTTTTGCCTTTGAGCAGAGATTCGTTCGTCCTTGTGTCAGTTTTAAAAATTGTTGGAAATCCTTTTGGATTAAACATGTGTATCCGTTTCTGAATAAATTCATATTTAGATAGATAATGCGCTTCAAATTACGTTTCTCGACAAGATCCTGTTTGTAGAAAATGTATTAAATAAATACATTTCTATAAATAAGGTGAAGGCAAACGATTAGGTCACCTCTAAGGTTTCAACTATTCCGTTTCTGCATGCATGGCGTGAAGTCACGTCATTATAGAACTACATGGCATGCGTTTCATATATGAATGAAGCAAGTCAGTGTTTACTGACGACTAACATTCATTAAAATGAGTATAAAATAGACTTTTATAGATTGATTTATTTATGTTGTTCTTGGTTGGAATTTTCAAGGCAAAAAAAAAGAAGTTCAAATGAAAAGAAACGTCAAAGGAAAGTTCGTAACGCCATAACCTGTTTTACAAGTTCACAGTAGGAAACCCCTTTCACTCGGAAACGGGTCTGGGCTCGGGATAAAAATAGACACTCTCATTTACAGATTACACAACGGCTAATTGACTGGCCATAAATCGGAGCTTCTATATAGGACCGCGTATAACGGAACGCGTCTATTTTAAAAATCGAAACTGCCAAGGGTCGACGTTCCGGGAACCGCGGCGCAGCGCCGAACCGACCGGTCGGCAAGTTCTCGGAACACGCGAAGGTTGCTCAGCTAAACTCTTACATTGCATCCAAATGGTTATTGCCAAAGTCTTTTACGTTTGTTGTTCGATGAGCGTCAGCAATGTGTAGAGCTTTTATAGCACGCTATCAATTACGTGATTGAGGCCACCTCGAACGTTTCAGAGCAAGCGATCACTCACGTTTATCAAAAATTACTTGATGCACGTTTTGTATATCTGAGATCGTGAAATAACTTTCTACGGAGGGTCATTAAGAAATTCCTTGTGTTACTCGACTGAGCCGTGTGCCGTGAGTCTTGATGGAAATCAGCGGCAGACGCGGGCTCGGCGTCGCCGTGCTCTTGTCTCGATGTCAAAGGCCAGGAGCACAGAAAAAAAAAGCGTTATTGCGGACAGATTACATTAATCTTATTTTAATTTTAATATGAAAAGAAATATACGTTTCATAAATATTACCGATACTTGTAAATACATTTAACTCACGTCCCACTTTTCCCTTCACACACCAATTTATATCACATTGCCAGCTTTGTTGATCTCACTAAAATGTGAAAGATGAGCGTTCATATGTATTTCGTCAGACCGCACTTCAACCGACCGTTTTCAATATCAGCTGTAACCAAAAATATGTATAATGTTTGTGTTATTTATAGCCGTTAGAAGTTACGCTTCCGAGAACATCGTGTGGGAACGCATTTGATATAACGAGCTATACTATAATCCAATATAACATTATAGGTACCCTACATTCATATCGGTTAAATTGTTCTGTTTATCACTGTAGTTCCTGTTAATGATATAAAATATTAACTGTACAATGTAAGCAGAAGTTAAAACGGTTTTAAATTGCCGAGTAAAACACCATTATTCTTGAAACAGGAAGGCGTCAGTTCAGTTGTGCCAAAAAGTAAAGAACCAGAAAATGCTAGCGTGTCGGCGAAAACATATTTTATGTTGGAATTGTTTTGGATCGCTTTATGTTACTCATTGAGTTTTGTACAAAATAAAGACGTTCGTTTGTGAGAAATATATCGCACAATCATGAATGTTATGGAATGTTTTTACATGTTTATCAAACCGCGAATCGATATCAAGCATTAGTGCAATGTAATACAACACCCTGTGGAACTTATCATTTATCGCTGTTTTTTCTAGTTGCTCAAACCTACAACAATCAAATATGTTCAGCTGAATATTAAACGAAACTAAAGAACTCAAAATTGTGATGAAAAAATGATATTTTAATGCCCGGTACAACCGGTAAATAAGCTAAATAATATATTCATAGATTCAAACTTCATCAAGAGCTGGCTGCCATAATCTGAATAATAATAGATGAATAGAGAAATATAGGTAGTAATAAATAACAGACATAGCCGTACATGTTCCCGTTACAGCTATTGAAATATAAACTAAAAGCGGTCATTTTACAAAGTCAATTAGCAGTAAATATTGTGTATAAGCGACTTAGCTAGGCACCGGAGCTGGGAACAAGATCTTCTAGTTATTATGTTTCTAAAGATAAGAATGTTTATGAACGTTGTTTGAAACTTGAAATGTTTGAAGAGAATTTTAGAATTTATCAAGTATTTTATCGCGACTTCTTTATGAAAATTTATGAAGTTTTATTCAATTTTGAACTCCACAATCGTTCAAAACATCGAGCCATCAATAAGAAGTATTAGAAATTGTTAATAAATGAGAACAGGCTCTCCGAGCTATTACAGTAAGTATAAAAACGTTTGGTATACATAGCACATAGACAGATAAAACCAAAGTATGATTTGGCATCAATATTGATTCTAGTGTTTCATTGAATACAAAGCTTTTCGTTTGCTGGATTATTTAAAATGTCCCTTTTTTTATAAAAATAGAACTTGTTTCTCCATTAGTAACGAAATTATAATTTGCTTTAAATTGTCAATGTAACAGAAAGTTAGTGCGTGACTTATCAATACAAAAGAGAATTTAATGTATAGAAATAAACAGTTTGAAGTCGTGTGGTTATAAACGTTTTTTTCGGAGTTATGAGATAGTATTCGAAAGTGAGGTTCTTTACCTATTTGCTATTCCGCACCTTTGATGTGGATAACATAATGTTTTGGATTTCCTTTTAATTGGCAACATTTGTAAACACTGGCACAATAACATCTTCAGTTAGAACAGTAAAAAAGTCCGTGCAGATTATTTCTTCATTTAAATTGGGCTTACATTATATACCAAATAAAAACATCTTTTTAATTTAGGTCTGACTGAGTTATTGGTGCACCTACGTTTTTCACGGAATATTTACAAGTAAACTCTAATTGAACATTCCACATACGTCCTGTCTGCACATGTTGTCATGTCACATTATCGCGATTTTTAAATTAAATTTTTCGCCGTGTATTAACATGCTTCTACGTATTCTGAGAAAGTATTTATACTTTATATTACAAGGTCGAAGTATAAATAAAATGAAGAACACTCGCGCCAACCTTACCCCCGCGATGACTCAGTTTTACCTGTGTATGGACGAGGGCTAGGTTATTTCTAGAGAACCGCGATAATTTTAACGTTGTGACACACCCGTTCCTAGTATTGTTACCAAATTGCCAGCCACATTCTAATTCTTATTAAGTTGCCGTGGCAATTTGAATGCCATAGTCACAAGAAAACATAATTATTTTAATTATTATGTCCTTATTTCTGTGGTAGAAGAAAAATAAAATATTATTGTTAGCAACACCGAGGAATTCCAAAAGGAGAACACGTAACGAACACAATTAGCGCTTCCAATATGCACGATGACGACAGGAAGTTAGTCTTCACACCAGTCTTTGTCACCTCAACGCGATGTGACAATATTATATTTTTCACATTCCAACTTCGTCTCCGCTATCCCTGTTATGAATTATGCACAATTCGTCGGATCCAACGTAAAGCCCGGGTTTTCTGTGAAAGTCTTTTATCCTAGTTTCATCTTTATTTCACTGTGCCTTTATTTGTGCTCAGCATACTAATTCGTATAAAATAAACTACTTTTCTATGATTTAGACATGTAATAGCAAGTTTACACGTATTTGTTTCTCATGAAAATATAAACCTTTTATTGTATTTAAAAATAAAAAAGCTTCAATAATGAGAGGTGCCAGGCTAAATGCATGAGAATCGTCGAGACCATATTTACTTCAATGACTCAGTGCTGACTCGCATAAAACAAAAGCAATTAAGAATAGCTGCACGTATACAAATCGCCTTGATACGATATAATCAGAGGCCGAGATAAATAAATGGCAAAAATGTACTAAGATGACTTAAGTAAATCGATCATGTACATTATTGACGACAAAAGTCTATTGTTCATCAGACTTATTTGAAAAGAGCTCTCTCATTACGTTTCCGAACTAAATTGTTGCGACAAAATTCAATGTTGTCAGTTGATAAATCACCAATCAGTTACCAGATCAAAAATCAACACAATTATTTTTGGTTTTGTTCAGGCAACTTTAAATAGCTTAGTAGCTAAGCTAAGCTAAATAGCTTTAAGTAGCAGAAGTACTTATGAATTAGCGTTGACGTGCAAATGTTGAGCAATATTAAGACAGAATTAAATGGGCGCTATGCTATATTCTAGCTATGAACTAAGACTTAAAACTCTCAGCCAATAAATGTGCATACAATTCTAACTGCTAAAGGTGTTTCACCGTCAATCTGTTTCACTTACTATTTTCATTTGTTTCCATTAAAATGATTAATGTGTGTGTTGTATCACAATTAATGTCCTGTCTTCTGCGCATGTTGTCATTGCATGTGTACACACGTCGCACGTTTGTTTGTTGCCGACGTCACAATGGTTTGACAAAACGAAAACAATGTAGCTAGCGTGGGTTGATAAAATAATGAATATGGTAATTAATATTCATAATTTCGTCATCAAACAGGTGAATATTGAACGTGGTTCTTTGAAATTCAGTTCAGTGATACCATTTCAGAATAATTGTTGTTCCCTTGATTATATGCTACTGGCCTACGGAAAGACAAAAGGAATTGGAGAAATTAAGTTCGGTGTATTTATTCACCGTTCCTTAATAATATCGGTCTCGGGTTAAATGGTTTATATCAAATAGACGCTAAAGTGCTTCATTTGTACAACAATTTTGTTGTTTGAGGATGGAATTTGGGGTTAAGAGGCAATTGTTTTATTTTTTGAATAGAAGTCATTTTTATACTGCTCCGTACAAAAGAAATCACGACCTTATAAATGGTGGCTTAGTGGATACGGAGATAGAATATTATACTCTTGAATGTAAAACGAGGTTGAACTTTGAACAAGAACTAAATGTTACTAAGAAGTATTACGGAATAAATTCAAAGTTGTTTTAAGTTTATAATATTATCTTCGATAAAATTCTGACGCGTTCTCTAGATAGATAATGGTCAGCTATCAAATTTTCGGCTGAACAGTAGCATTGACTCTTATTTTATTTTTATTACTTTTTAGTTACAACGGCAACAGTAATACAATATCCGTAAATAATTCAACAGGGTAGCTTCAATGGTTCATGGAATACAGGCTGATGAACAAAGAGACAGCGGAGCCCTAGTAATAGTTTTCCGTTTTTACCACTTAGATTGTGAACCCTTAAAATACCTATGTAACTAAGCTAATTATCGAGGAATATTCAATACTATTTCTAAAGAAATCTGTGGATTTCATATCTATTTTATTCTGAAAAGCCAATTTCTTCTGAATAAACGTGAGCAAGCCTCCATGTCCCAGATTTACTTAAAGGTCTCTCGGGAAATCAAGACTTTACTGCGCATCGTGCCCATTCTCCGATATTAAAATTAAACTTTTATTCAAAATATGTGAAACAGAAACAAACATGATTGATTAAAAATGTATAAACCATTTTCTAGTAAATGGTAATTACTAGAATGTGTACATAGCGTAAAATTACGACTAAATGAAAACATCCATATATATCGAGCTAGGGGGCATTGTACAAATGAATCATCTAACTTACTCGTAACATTAATCATTGCTTTTTCAACGTAATAAGAGATAAAGAAAATTATTACTTCACACATACATACACACCTACACAACTACCTACATAGATATCGTAGAGAGTTATTCTGAGAACCGACACCGTCATATAGCTGAGAGTTTCAAGAAAACCTCTTCGTAACGATACTGAGTAGAGGCTGCAGCAGGTAAAGAACGGGCTATTGAACAAGATCTAAGCTCCCTGCTTAATATAAACAAAGGAGTAAGTGTAACTAACAAACTATATCCCTTAACACAAGAGAACACATTATAACATGTAGAAAACCCTTTTGGGAAGCCTGCAAAGTAACAATTTGTAATAATAGATGGAAGCAGAATAAATACAAGAACAACAACAATACCATTTACGAGAAAACAGCGTTTTAACTAGATTCAATTGAACTCAAAGTAAATGTAAGGTTTCCAATCTGGAAACGTATCAATATCACAGAATTCAAGTACTTTCGAATTCGTGACTACTATTCATTTTATTGAGAGGGTTTTACGGGTACTTTAATATTCTTGGTAAATGATAGAAGGGATACGATCAAAATATTACATAGTATTACTTTGTGTTTTAAATGAGAAAACAGATGTTACGTAATTTTCTGATCATAGATTGAGTATTTATACACATTACCAGGAATGTTCGACATATACTTTTACTTTCTCCTTAAAAAACCGTAAATGATATGAATATTGCACCGTTGTGGTAAACTTAACTGTGTGGTATTACTGTATGCTCTTAGAGGCGTTAATGCGGCTAATAACATTAACTTCTCATTAGAATTACTAATCCATGATCGATCATCTGAAACCTATACGGTTTTAACAATGTCTAAAATGTTTCATTTAGACATCGAATATGTATATGTATATGCATAAAACTTGTGTGCGGTGTTTCATAAGGATTACTGATTATAGTATACGTGCAAAACAATATTGAAGTGTAGAAATAGCAAAATTTCCATGAAATGTTGTGTGTGTTAGCCTTCATAGATCTAGTAGAGATGTTTACTGCTTGTTTTTCCTAGAACATCATATTATGGCGCGAACCCATATGAATCTGTACAATAGGTACGCGACGCTGAATACGTAAGACCGACGAAACCCATTGTCTGCCGTAACTTCGCTTGAATTTCGCATCAAAAGTTATAACAATAATCCTTATATTCACTACTGTAAACATTACTCCGTTGAATTAATGCACAGCGTAGACGGAATGTCCTTTTATTTCTATTTCTCTTCTTTATAACCAATGACAATAAAATTTACGAAATACTAATTCCCAATTTATTAATAGCTACCTAAAAATAATTCGGTTAGCTTTAGCGTAACTTCCAGTTGAATTCACAATAAACATTAATTAATTACACAAATACATCCCGTCTTCAATACTAAGAATTATAACAATTACACGGCAAACGACCATGAAATAATACGTATATATTGCTGTAATATTTTTAAAATTCCTAAAAGCTTTCATAGTATACACTACAATGTATCTGCATTCCAATCGTTATTGTCCCCGTTTGTGACGTTACTAGGTGACCTATAAATATAATGGAAAGCTAAAGGGTTGTAGTAATAAATTATCAGTTAAGTGGCAAGGAGTGACGTGTCGTGGTAAAAGTAATAGAGTGAACGTCAATGGCTGTTTAGAAAATAGTTTGTTCAACCTAAATGGTGGTAATTAACGGTCAACGGCCAAGTTACCTACAGCAGTAATTTAGTATGCTACGTTTAAATTATCATTGTTACACGCACCATTTTCAGCATATTAATAGGTAAATACGTTTAATCGGCAAGCGTTTAAGCGAAAACGCAAATATTAACATGCAAATTCAAAACAGAATACTTCATTACCTATTAATTACATTGCGAAATGTTCAGTTTATTATACATATGCTGAAGTGTAGTTTCGGATTTCTCGGGACTCTTTTGCAATGCTAATTGCAACACCAAATTTTCCCAGAAATCGAACATGTGACCTGCCTAAATAGGAACTCTTTTGCGAAATCCAATTTGACGAATGAAAAATAACCTTATTTTCTATATTTTAGGCTGTATCCTTTTTCCACATCCGTTTGTATTTATGCATCACTGAGCAATACCGTTATCAATACTGGGTAGTCCATATAGTTCGCAAACTTAACCGGCATCGTACTTACTTACACAAGTGATAAAGCATTATCGGTATGAATTCTGCGAATATGTTTATTCAGCCCAACTCTTCGCGTCTAATAAAGAAGTACCGAGAACAACGGTATTCACTGTGAAATTGAAATCGGAGTGTGCCAGCCAAGTTCTACGAAACAGTATGACCTCCCTAAATAAATACTTGGTTCGGCATCGATTTTCCATTTTGAATAAGGCGTGTAGTTTGTTCAATTAAACAACTAAAACTATGTTCGTAACACTTACTTTAAAATTAGTTACTGAAAATATACGATTTTAATTTAATTCATCGTATAGACCTAAATAAATTCAATCTATTGTATTTATTCTTTGTTTAAGTACTCGTATATTCAGTTGCGTCCACTACAAAGCTCTTAATCCCGAGGGATATAACGGAACGCCATCTAATAGCACTAAATTGTATAAAATAAATCAACTATATTGGGGAGCCTGTGCTTATTCATTGGTAGCAGCTGCGCGAGTGCGTACGCGCCAATGACAGCCGGCAGATGTTGTGAAAGCAGTCGCAACTCGCAGGTAAGGGATTCCGAGAACGCCCAATATAATCGCACTACGGGGAACTCGCTCTCTATGGCACGCTCGAATGCGAATCGAACACCTGCCTCGTGACGCTTAGGCCCATATGCCTGCAACGGCCCTCCTGTCAAAATGTTGAAGAGGATGTTGATTATTACCATTGTTACATTACACACCCTTTTGTACATGTGAGTACGACACAGCTTGCCACATATGTGGACGGACAAAACTTACGATAATCCTCAAAGATCCCATTAAAATTATGAAGCAAAAATTTTTGACCTGAATGTCCATCCACTTTGTTGTAAAAAGATAAGTAAATAAAGATGCCTAATAGCTTGCTGCACGTCCTGCAGTGAATCATTTTTAAACATTTATAAGAATATTTAGTTTCGGTAAACGGGACGAGACAACGTGTTAATGACATGATTTTATCTTCTCGTGTTTACGAAACGGAAGCTGTTTTTGCTAGTTTTCGTCACCGTTGTAGTGTCGTGTTCTACGCACTTTGTTATACCGCTCTCAGGTAGATTGCATTGTCAGAAAATATTTCGCCATCACAATGGGCAAAATACTATTTAAATCTCAGAAAAGAGCATAACGCAGTCTATAATCTTATTTTTGATTTTACGGCACTCTACAGTACTAAAACATTTCTTTGATTATGTAAACAATAACGTAGTAATATTACTATATATTCATCTGCTGACAAGGTATTAAAGTACCATGTAAGTCGACTAGAAACTTAAGCCAAACAGGAATCTAAGATTTGCATTGCTGATACTACATGAACTTTGCATTACACGGGAACAACATTTGAGATCGTGACGTGTTATAAAAGGTAAAGCCATGCCACAAAACAGGACCCAAGACTTTCCATTACTATCGGTATCTGTTGAATTAAATAATGGAAACCTGCCAACGCAATTCATCAAATTGATCGGTATACGATTTATAAGTTCCCCGTAAGAGGCCACGCAAATATTTTTAGCGGTTACGCTCAAACAATCGTATGGTTCGAAAGTTTACAATGAAAATTCGCGAAAGCCATTCGATTCCACAAACCACAAAAATAAACGCACCACAATAGAAAGTCTCAGAAACCGATAAATTTTAC
Organism: Trichoplusia ni; assembly: GCF_003590095.1. Classification (NCBI taxonomy): domain Eukaryota; kingdom Metazoa; phylum Arthropoda; class Insecta; order Lepidoptera; family Noctuidae; genus Trichoplusia; species Trichoplusia ni. The sequence continues at coordinate 15,245,510 of NC_039480.1, read as the reverse complement.
GACAAATCATTACTGCCCGCACTGAACTAGAGAGTTGATTTTAGAATTCCAAGCAGTAGGTGACTTTTAAAAGTTACACACATACGTTTTTCGATAGGTAGTTGTTAGTATTTCTTATTGCGAGTAGAACCACGTAGTAACTCAAAAAAATTTAACATTGGATTGACGTCAGGGTAATGAATGAGAATAGAATGCGAATATAATACGCACTCCCTCCATACCCATATTGCCTGGCGAGTCACTTGAGACCATAGTCACAGACTGTAAAAGTTGCCTAACTTTATGCTACCTATAACGACAACGATTAAAACTTTGAACACTTTGAACTAAAGAAAATACTTCGTGAGTAAGACTGCCGTTGACATGGTTGAACCCGCGAGTCGTGGCGTGGGTTAGCGTTACGTAATATTCTCCGTATTACTGACAGTTATACATAATTTGAATAACTTTAAAGACTTTAACAAAAACTTGTTTGATGATATCACGACTAAGTTCTATGTATCGATCAAAATTAAAACTGTTTTCTGATATAATTTTTTTAATAAAGTGAGCTATGTAGTTATTTCAAAAAATAAAAGGAAAAGCGATTAGATTTTATGAAATTTTGTCTAGGTAAAGTTTATAAACATAAATAAATTATTCTCTAAAACCATTTTAACAATACGTTATATTATTATACAAACGAAAAGGATAACTTACCTGGTTTTTCTAGAGTTAGCTGTAAGGTACCGCAAAACTTTTTAAACACGCCAGTGAAAGTGAAGTTATTAATTCAGTTAACGGCTTGATAGCATGGTATTTGCATAGAAATATTTTATACTGATAAACAAACAATATTTAATGTATCAGAAAATAAAAAATCAGCTATGAGAATCCGAAAAAATCAACGGTATCTGCGACAGCTGTGTAGGTCTGTATATTATGCCTCTCGCAGAAATCATTAAAAAAAACACGCGTGACTAGAGTTGCACGCATCACCATAGTGAATTCGCTTCGGTAACCGGGTCACGCGTTACTGGGAATAGTAATTTAGTAGTCATGAAACATTTTTTTTAATACTTACTGGTTTAATTTTACTTGTTATAAGTATTTTGGCTTTCATTTTTAAGATACTTACCGAACTTTCTAAATGTTTATTTGTCTAATTGTTATTATTGTTTGGATTATCTATATATTATTACAAAGTGAGTGTTCTTAACTAAGTATTTGAATTTGGAGTAAAAAGCTGTTGAAAACAATAATTTTCGCGGTGTAATAATGTCGGAACACCACCAGACTCCTTTTAGATAGCTTGAACGTATCTAGCAATAACATGTTAATGTCTGAAAACAATATAAAAAGCAGTAAAAACTTTATTTTGAGTAACGATTAAAGTAAATTAGTTTTACGGAGAATTGCCTAGCTACACATTACTGAATATAATACAACGTAGATAGCAAATAACTAGATAACTAGTAATTATTGTCGGTGAATGAATTCTAAGAAGGCAGTGAACGTTCGAGTTACGTATCACTGTCTGTTGCTCAGCCTCGTCCACGAATCCCCTCCATTTGTTGAGTCGCCCCCACAGAGTAGCGCTGGCGTCGTGTCGGTTCGGTTGCGTTCGTTGTGCTCGGCGGCGCTCCGCTCATCGCTGAACACTCATTCATTCTGTTGTTACCATTACGCTGGGTAGCACATATAGTTTTGAATTCGTACGATACTAACGATAGTAAGTTTTAAAATCGTTTTTCGGTGTAATGGACTACTCTAATTTTAACGGTTGTGATTGTGACGTTTGAAAATAATGACATGAGTACAAGACATTTGTGTGATTTGATTTGTGAACTTGTAAACAATTCAAAACAGTGTCTAACAAGTAACGAGGAAGCATGTAAACTAAGTCAAAGTTGATGATTTTATATCTAAGATAAAATTGTGGCCACATTTGGATTAGAGACAAAGTGCTGTGTTATTTTTACGTAAACTTTGAATGAATCGTGGCCTTCGGGCATCAGGTGGGTGGCAATCACATCAAGCCACTGTTTAGTGAACAAATGTGCTTAATTGAAAGGCGAGAAACAACAGTTTGTCCTTTAAACATGACATTAGCGGCGAGGTTATCTCCTCAAAGTAAGTTTTTAGTTAAAGCGATAAATAAATTTACCAGTGTTGTATCCATGAACGTAAATAGCGGTTACTGTGTGGAGTTTTGTATAGTATTGAAAGGTTATCAGAATCTTTTTAATCTGAGTGACTATATTTTGAGTTTTCGAGAAACATTTCGGACTTTTATGAAGGTTTTCAATAAGACACTGGTATATCAGTGTTCTTTTATAAGAAATGATTTTAAATAACAGATCCTGTGACCTTACCACTTTCCTTAGGCTCTTCCACTTTACTATTTGTTTGTCCATAGTGTTGCGACACTTTTATTAGCACACTTCACGCAAGTTAACTTATCAGTAGTAGTTCCATATCTAAAAATAGTGTGATAACTGAGCAAACATGTTTTTGTGACAAGCGATAACAGCAGCTGTGTGGTACATAGGAAAAAGCCTTAAGCCTAATTGAACTTGAATAATATCTAAACTAGTTCTAGAATTAATTTAAAAGCATTCTTCATTTAAATTTATTTTCTTGTTTTTAATGGAATTCTTGTCTATGAAATTAAAGGCTGTTAAAACTAAAAAGAAAGAAAAAAAAAGGGGAAAGGGAAAGGGAGGGCTATGCCCAGCAGCGGGAGGATAAAGGCTGTGGATGATAATGATGAAAACTAAAAAATAACTAAGTTTTATTAATACGTAATAAAAGCTGTATTTACATAAGTTTATTATTTCTGTCTGATATTCAACTTTTTATGACTTTTTTATAACCTCTTGTATTTTTATGTTCTTTTTTATTTTTAATAGTCATTAAGATTAATGTGTGGAGACAGATAACACTACTTTTAACTATTCAAACTTATCCTAAAGCAATTATCTAGTTCATTCACTTTTTATGAATGTGGTTTTACTAATGTCCATAGATAAAATTAATGAATGGCTTTACATGCCTTTCAAATTACTTTTTTATGTATTTGAATGAGGAAATGACAAGTACTTATTCTTCATCACTTCTATAAATAGATTTTATCTGTGTTGCTATCTTAAATGTTTTATAAATACTTGTTACTGAATTGTCCTTCCTTTTTCTGCTTAAAACATTAGGCATGTCTTGTTAAGTGATTTGATAAAGTAAAAGCGTATTATAGTATACTATCATTCATGACATTTCAAATTCATTTACTTCACATGAGGTAAATGTATTTTATCAGTGATATAATGTTATCTAACCATATGATGCATCCTATGTTAAACCAAATCATACTTAACGTTTTCCTCGTTTATTCCAGATGCCTGTGTTGAAGTGGCAGTGCCACTAACCAACAGCTGGTCAACGGGTGTAGCATGCTGCCCCAACTGCAGGCACGAACTGCGCGTGTCGCTGGCCCCGAGTGGGGGCAAGTGCCACGCGCCTCACACGCCGCCCTCCTTCACGGTCCAGCCGACGTACTTGCCACACTCCCCCATCACAACACCGCTGTCACCTCTCATACCCTCACCTTATAATGATGAGCTGAGGCGGTTAGCAGACACCCTCAGAGCATTAAGACTATCCGGCTGGTACTATGGCTGTTTGGACTGGCTGGTATGTATTTTGACATATTATTTTTGTGTATGCTGGCGCCATCTCTTATTTTCCTTGTAAACAAGTGTTAGAACAGCCACTTGAACAATAAAGTTTGCCAAATCAAGTATGGTTTATTTGATTTGGCAATCTTTAAGTAAATAAATCTGTTGTTTATATATTTCAAAAATTACGAGATTTAGAAGTTCTTTTATAAGATTGCTTACCTTTATCTTAGTACCTAAACAAATTGAGCATGGTCACAAACAATTGTTGAATGATAATATACCATTGTGTTATAGAGTATTTCAATAAATTGCTGTAACACTAAGTAACAACCAAATTAAGTGATGATGTTTACTTCATAAATAATAAGTTTAATTGGTATATTTCCCATATTCATCATGTACAAAACAATCAACATTAAACCTTGAGTGTCATACAAAATTTTAAAACGAATCATAACATATATTATCATTAACTATATTATTTTAAAGCTTAGCTGTATCTGAACAAGGCTATTTTCTAGGAAATTTTTAAAACAGAATAGAACAAAGCTTGAAACATTCAAACAAAGAATCCAAATGCAAATTCTGCGAATACAATTATTGCCTGAGCAAGTACAAAAATAAATTGGTTGTGATATTCACAAGCTTCTTATCTCTTCGAAACCTACACAATTACAATTATTGAATACAGTTTCTTTTTGTTTCCAGGGTGCTCGAAGTATACTAAAAGATGCGAGTGTTGGAGCATTCGTGATCCGCGACTCAGGCGATAGGAATTTCATATTCTCACTGTCAGTGCAGACAGAGCGAGGCCCCACGTCCGTGAGACTGCACTTCGAACAAGGGTTCTTTAGGTAAGACATAATATATTTCAGGCGACATCCATTACAGCGAAACCCACTGACCTTCTTAATCCTCTTTTGTAATAAACTATGAGTCAGATTCAATAGGATACAATTAATATTCTTAAATACATATTAGTATGTAGTCCGAATCCAAAAAATGGAAAGTCACACTGATGATTCAAGCATTCAATGAATTAATGCAAACAAACACCTCGAATTTATCAAGGCGTTATTACCAGTTTAAATAAAGAGGATGATTAATATATTGCGAGACATCGTTCCACTGTAGGCATAGGTATTCTTATATTCCGGCTACCGATTTTTACGTCACAATAGCGTATTACGATGTTACGTCACGTTTACTGTAATTCCATTTCGTCGCTACGTGTGTTGATGTTGACTCAACGTCTCGCGGTTTTCCTCAAATTCCTTGTATTATGTTTCATTGGAACTTTTTTGGGTACTTGTTACGCTAACCATGACTGACCATTTAGAATACAATGATAAGGTTTTTTAATGCATTTTGTAAAGATTATTTGGTAACCACTTACTGTGTCTGTGGAGCAGGAAAAATATGTAGAATTCAAGCTGTAAGCCTCGTATTGTTGAACAGAGTTGTGATGGTGTATGTATTGTGTGCAGGTTAGACTGCGACCAGCCGCTGGCGAGGTACATGCCGCGCTTCCGCTGCGTGGTGGAGCTGGTGCAGCACTACGCGCGCTCGGGCAGCGCGGCGGGCGCGGGCGCGGGCACGGTGTGGGTGGACCGCGCGGGCTGCCCGCACTCGGCCGTGCTGCTGCGCGCGCCGCGGCGCCAGGCCCCGCCGCCGCTGCTGCACGCCGCGCGCCTGGCCGTGCACCGCGCGCTCGACTCCAACCCGCTCACGCCCAAGCTGTGGCGCGCGCCCAAACACAGACTGCTCCCGCTGCCTTCCACGTTAATAGACTATCTCGGGGAGTACCCCTACTCGATCTAATGCTCTGAACGCTATGTCTAAGTTATTTATTACTCCAATCTGAGCGATGCCTAGTGAAGATATTAGTTTATTGGGGATGGTCGCGAGTGATCATTAAACTCCAACTGATTGTAGTGTGACCCCGCGGCGGGTCGACGTACTGAGCTACAAGTTTCCTAAGGTGGACTTCGTGTTTGCATTATCATAATATTATAATCTTATTTGTACAAATTAATATGCATTGTAATGTCTAGTACAGGTTACTAGCAAGGGCCGGATCCTTTAAATACCGACTAACAAAATAATTTATGAATAGTTAAATTAATAATGTTAACTGTATTATTTGTAAGTATTGAATATGGGACTCAACTTTGGTATTTAGTGAAATGTTTACGCGGATTATTTTTATTAAGCCAATTCTGTGTCTGTATATAAAGATGTTCTGAAAATAACGCAAGACTGATTCCTTGAACTTCAAATAATTTTCATGTAGTAATTGCCTGTATACTTTTCTGTAAAATGTACGTAACTAATCTGTCTCCACGTGTGCAAGCTCGGGCGGCGGCGCGGCCGCTCCCCTGACAATCCCCGCTGATATTATTATTGTATTAAATTGTTCACTAATGCCTTATCTTGTCCATCGTCTTAAAAAGTCATCACATTATATAAGTAATAGAGCTATATTTTTATTTATTTATTTCTCGATTAAGTTAGGATTATTTATCAGCTTACATTATATTTAGTTCTTTCTTGTTCCTATCCATGGTTGGTTTGTAGACACGCATCACTCTGCACGCCACGCCCCGGCACCTCACACAGAGTCTAGGTAGATAACAAAGTGCCATCAAAATGAAACCCGTAATTATTGTAAATTTGTTTTTTCATAAATAATTCAGATTAAAGTATTTTTGAGGCTGAACATGTACATAAATGAAATTTGTTTTGTTTTCTATTTATTTCCTTAGGTAATGAGAAAAATATATAGCGACGTATGTAACCATGTAATGGTTGGTCATGACTTGGTGTCGCGTTATTATGTGTTTTAATGAACTATAACGATTACAATACATGCTCGTTATTCAGTTTCGCGGTACCAAGTCATTATTAGTGTTTGGTGGGAGGTTGGGCTAGTGACGTTCACTAATATAGAATAGACCATGTATGTACCTTGAATAATCTCAATTAGAGTAAATTTAGGCTTCTCACTTTATATACGAATATGTTTTATTAGCCAAATTTCTATTTCAAAAATGACAGAACGCAGTAAGCATGAATATTGTTTTTTTTATAATTAAATTACTTGAGTAAAGTCCTCATTTTGAATTGTAAATTTGTATCCTATTGTTTAATTTCAAATGTAATTATTTTCATACCAATATGTGAGGAGACAGCACCATTTAAGAAGTGTGACATAATAGAAAAGAAACTTGTGTTTTAAATGTTTGTAGACTATGTTTGTAGTAATGTAATGAAAGAACTGCAAATAATTTATATACATAAAGAAAATAACCATTCTGCCTAGTTTTGAATATTTATTTACCCTTTTTATTTCCTAAGTACCAATGATACAACACCAACACGATGCAACTTGTACACTGGACAACACTGTCACCAAGTGTTTTGATCGAATGGAAAACTTACTTTCTATTGGTCTGGTTTCTACCTGCCTCTATTATGCCTATGAAAAAGGACAGACATCAGTAACACGATAAAAAGATCAATACCCAAATTGCTTGCATGATGAATGGATGAAAGGTCCTAACTATTCATCGTTCCCCAACGACAGATAAACTGAAATTAAATTTATTAAAGAAAAATTATTGAATTATACTTATATTTTTTCATCAATAAATACGATCTCCACATTTAGATTCACATAGAATTGAGAATAAACATATGAGTCGCAATTCTGCTATATATAGACGTTCTGAGAATTCTTAAGTCGTCAGACTCATCGAGTTCGCTCACGTAAACTTTACAGATCCACCCACAGAGGTCAAAGTACTAGGTGAATAACTACAACATATTATTTGACGAAGAAAGACGGAATGATCATGTTGTTGACCAATAGTAAAATTATGAAACACTGCAACGGCTTACGAAACTAGTAGGTCAGTCCCGATAAATTTAATACGCGTGACAGAACCGTTGCATCATATAATTTAATAATGAATCGTTCTCACGAAAGTTACTAAACAATAGTACATTTTCAAAAATAGACAGTAAATAGAATAATACTTAATTAAATCTTTCGCGGTGAACCTGCAGATAGTGTCGCTATTATAAACGAGGTTGCATGTTTGAACCTGTCCTTATCCTAAGTACTGATTTATGAGGATATTATAGTTAAAAGTATTTTCTAGATGTAGTTCAACAATGTTCCTGCTAATCGTGAAAAAAGAACGGTTTAACATCGAGTGGGAACAAAAATTAAAAAAGATGCCCAACTGACTCTGAGGTTCAATTAAAGGTCATCATCTCTCTTTATCTAAGTCTGTATCAACGAGCTTAAAAATTTAAAGTATAATTTAACTATTATCAATCATCGTAAAAAGTTCAGTTGGTTACTTAAATTTTAATATATGTTGGTCCCTAGCAAATATTCTAATATGCAACCAAAGGTCTCTTTATTAGGTAGTTTCTGGCTTAGATAGAATATTCTAAAATATGAAAAAAAATATGATCCTTGTATGAAACATGTTTATTTTATGATATGATATGTCGTGTAACGATTTGTATTATATTGTTTTTCTGACGAATTCTATAATTATTCTTGTCCCCTGTTCTGAATTTATGTTTCTGCATAAACGAAACGTACAAAAGTCGTAGCCGTTGTAAAGAACGGAACGAAACGAAGAACGAGATTCCGAAAGGTGAATACTTGAATGAATATCATGGTGGTTATTGTTTATTGATTGGAGTTGTGTTTATACTTAGTAATGGTGAAAAATATGTAATAAGGTAATAAAATGTGAAATGAAATTTATATTTTACTAACGCCATGTCAGCTAATGGAAATGGAGGCTTCTATGCGCCGCTGAAACAAATACTATCCGATTCTGAATCTGAAGATGAACATAAGCTGGAAAATGCCGTGCACATCAAAGCCACGGACAGTTGCAACAATTTGGACTTCAACAGTGGCTTGCAATCCTCAAAAAACTACAGTATAAGCGACATGGATGAGTTTAACACCAACGTTAATACTGTAGAAAGCACCATGGATAATGTAAGCTTTCTACAGTCAGATATATCAAATAAGATGTCTTTCCCGCGCCGGTGCGCTTTTATAGCTTCGATCCTCATGTGTATTTTCACTGTCGTGATCTTCCTATGGGGAATACCTTGTTCAGAAGTGGGCAGTTGCGCTGCTAACGAGTGGCAAGACAGAACGACAAGCTGGGAATTGCCCTACAACGAAATGGAACTTTCCGGCGCCGTACAAGTCGTGGATGGCGCGATTCCGAACACAAAGAACTTAATATTCATTTACAGAGGAAATCATATGAGGCAGGTGCCCAAAAGTAGCAGTGACAATGTTAATGGTGTTGTACTGATTGTAGGAAACTCTGGTAAGGTTGGCTGGTTTACCAGGGAGAGTAGGATACCAACAGACATTAACTGTCACCTTATTGATGTAAACAGAGACAAACAGAATGACTGCCTAGTGTCTGGTACAGAAGGCCTGCTTGCTGCTTTAGATTCCGTTTCCGGGACATATTACTGGCACATGCATAAACAAGGAAAAGTGGTCAGTAATATTGCAGCTATAGACTTCCCTATAATTATAAAAGACATGAATGATGATAATGTCCATGAGCTGCTGGCTGTAGCAACTGTGTACCCCAATGCTAATCACAAATCTATAATAATGATATCTGGTGCAACAGGTAACATTATGACTGAACCAAAATTAATTGATGACTGTTTATCTGTGAAGCTTTTATCAGAGATTGACACAGTTAACTATATCTGTAAGAATAGCTCAACTGAGGCAGTGAGACATATATCTACAGAAGATCTAAAGAACATGTTGAAAAGAGACCAGCCTGCCAATCATGCACCACATCCACCAGTAATGATGAAACAAGTGAATGTTAGCATGAAGAAGAATATTGGGAATACTATTGAAACATTCACCAATGGCCCTGGTAAATTAAAAGTTGAAAACTCTGGTGAATGTCCAAACTCCTGCAGAGTATATCTAAAACTCATGTTGGAGAGAAATGGCACCACTAATGTGAGCTGGGAATATACAGCCAATAATGTTTATGCTATGAAACCAAGCACATTTTCTTTTGCAAACAATATCAGAGGCTTTGTAATAAAATTATGACAGTGGAATAGTGCACACCTGGCAAAGGGTGCACTTAAAATTGACGAAGTCAAATACAATGTTCAGAATTCAAGTCCAAAGAACATTAATGATATGTTTTATCGCTCCTCCATAGACGTGGCTTCAATATCTGCCTTCATAAAGTATACTAACTTCACAGTCCATGATATTTCAGAAAGGATAGTGCTTGTGTTGTTTGACAAGCTACAGACACACAATGTGAATATAAGTCAAACAGACATTGTGCAGATATGTGTGCGAGGGCCAATAGACAGCCACACACCACTGCCTCTGTGCCAGCCGGACCTAGATTACCAAGAAAAGTCCTTAATGATTGCTGACCTAGATGGGGACCAGTCACATGAACTTATATCATACTACAGTACCTTCCTGGCCCCAGAGATGTACTCACCAAAGAGTTCCAATCCCTATGAGAACTGGAGCCTCACCTCTTTAGTTAGAGTGATTCGTTTAGAATCAGAATTACCAAAATTATTTATTACAGACGTTTAGAGTTATTAAATCATATAAATGTAATCATCTTGCTTTAGAATGTATTCTGCTGGATTTAATGAAATGTCTTGCCAAACATTATGCTAGTTGGCTGTATGTAGCTTGAGCAGCTAGCAATAAGGTGTCTAGTCATTCATCTTGTATTTAATCACTATTTACATTGTTAGAGAAATTTTGATGATCCATTACTTGTCTTTTGTATATTTAGTAATACTTACTAAAATTGATAAAAAATGCAATATTCTTATACTAATATATTCCTTACATATATCTCTTTGCCATATTCCCGTAAGTATTTAAGGTACATATTATAATCAGCTAAAAATTAGATTTTCTTTGACAATGTAATCCATTCTTCATATTATACATTATCTTGAATTATTCATGCATTAGTCATATAATAGTTTCGCCTGGAGTGTTCAATGTTTATAATTATAACCATTATGATATTTAATTAATTATGACTTAAGGGTGTTATATTTATTGACTTTCTAGTCTTACAAAGTATTAGATAGGTAGTATTCAAAAGTAAAATTGTATAACAATAGATGTTTGTTTTTAAGATTAATTGACAGCCCCTGTGGGTAATAACATCTTTGAATTTGTATTTGGAGATAGTATGAGCATATCTAGGAAGTGGAATAATAAGAAAGCATTTGTAAGTTCAGCAAATCTCCGATTCAAAAATGATAGTGGTGTTGATAAAACTGTGTGCAGATTGGCATACTAAAATAGCTTCTTACAAATCAATAACACAGTATATGAGTGTTCTCATCTCCATAAATTCTAATAAATTAATTATTATGAAATCTTTCTAGGTATGCTTAGGGTTAGAATCTCAGTCCAGATCTGCTTTGGTCTGTTTATGGCACATCAAACTGGTTGTTCCACTGTGATGGTAGCTTGTCGTATCTGTACTATTTATTAGAATAATATGCGTGAGTGAAGTGCCTTAATGCGGGGGCTATGGATTGGTTCTTTTGCGTCGATTCGTTGAAATATAACTCTTACTATATTATTTGAACATTTTTAATTATCCCTCATTCCTTTAACACATTACTAAGGATACTTTTTGGTTGGTCAAGGTTGATTAAAGGAAGGACTTAGGCGACTCAAAAATACACCAAATTATATTGTACCAGCTTTATTTAAAAACATACAACAATCTCTATAATTAATGTCTTTAAAAACAACTAAAAATACTTGTTTCACTTAAGAATAATATCACTTAAATAGGAATCAGCTCAACAACTAAAATTTAAATAAAATAACCTAACCGTTAAATATATTGCGTAAAGGGAATAAGTCTATTTAAATGCTTAGAGTATTGGCAATAGAAATTCGGCAGTGTGCCAGTTACGTGGTAAATACCCAGTGGACTCTATAGCGATAAATTTTATTACGAAGGGCCGTTACGATAATACCCAAAAAATATAATTAGTGCCATTTCTAAGAGACTTAAGTAATCTTAGGTGTCTAAAGCTGCTACATGTAGAACAGCATATTTTTGGGCATGACTTTTGACTATTTTTTGACTTTATGAAAGATTTTCTATTCATAAGTGTTGAGAAGCAGCATGTCACTAAATACGTGTATAAACACGTATTTAAAATACGAACAAATATACATATAGCTATGTATTTTCTTACAACTACAGCGAAAATTATTCTAAATATTTGAGCTCTATATTCGAATTTATAGCTTTATACTTTGATACAAGCTCATAGAATGTCATAGAAGGAGTATCACATCATTCTCAGCACCAATTGTCTTTTCCTAACATTTCTGACATTCGCCAACTTAGTCTCAGGGCGCACTGCGAAAATCATAAAATTCGTAAATGTTTTCCGCAGTGTGCACTAAGGCATATCGTTTTAATACGAATTGAAGTTACAACTTTTACAACCAGTCTTCTATACCAAATGTCTTACCTGACATCCTCTTTCTAATTTTAGTACAATCAAGTACTGATACAACAAAAAGTCATACACTGTGCGCATTTATGAGTAGGCAGCGAGTGTCAATCAGCCTAATTAAAAAAAATATGTCCTAATTTTTTCAGGTGTCATCAAAACTATATGATTGACCTCTAATAACCCAATTATGATTTAAATTTTCTAAAAAAAATAGCATTATTACCTAATAAGGCGAAATCTAGCAGTGCTTCTTACTTTATGAATAAATTGTAAGACCTAAACTTATGTATTCAATCACGTTGATAATTTACAAATCATTGGATTATAATAGTAATTCTGTTGTAAAATGCTCTATTTTACTCTCTGGTCAACACGTTTTGGCCACTATATAGGCAGTGCGATATCTAAAGAGATTTGCGGCAGCAGACATACAATATCAGTCCTAAGTGTGCGCTTACATGATATTTATCTATTTTCCAGAGTTAATATAAAAATAGAGGGTTTTGAACCCTAGGTCTTCACCTAGCAAGAATGACTTGGCTAACAAGTTTTTAACGAGAGTTAAAAGTGCAGCAGTCATAATAGGATATAAACTCACTGGTTTAATTACAACAAGAATGGAGTCGAAATAAAGCACTTATTATCGACGACAATTTTTGAAGTAACATTCTTACGATTTGTGGAGGGAAAATGTACCTATTGTGTACATCTACGGGACAACGATTTTGTGTGAGACGTCAGTGTCGTCCACAACGGAGTACTCCGTCAGTTCCACCATGTGGATGGCCGCCAGCTGCTCCGCCACGCTGTAGCCGTCTGCATCGAAGAGTTCTGCGGATATCTCGTCGTAGTCTCGAGAGCTGGGGGTAAAAGTCAAAGTCAGTTTGTTACAGTTACAGATCGACGCGTAACTATAATAGTTGGCTGTGAATTATGTGGGGTAGGGTGAGGCGGCAAGTTGCATTAGAGATCTCATTAGGCAATCCTAATGAGAACCCTAATGCAACTTACAATGCGTATGGCAATACGTGCCATTGCCCCAGTACACAAAAGGCAAAAAATGGAACATGGGTCAGTTGCAGTTAATACATTTTTTGACACACCAAAGCGGTAGAAGTCATTTGATGATTTCCCAAAAGGTTGACGCCAGCTGTTTTTAACGAGGGGGAAGATACAAGGTCGTGTAACATACATGACGTGAGCGTCGAATGTCTTGTCGAGCGCCATGTCGTGCAGCGCGCGCTTGGCCCGCGCCCACTGGCGCGAGCAGGGCGAGGCGGCGCGCGCGCCCGCCAGCGCCACGCGCAGCGCCTGCCGCGGCAGCGCCGTGTGGCGCGCCGACAGCAGCCGCAGCTGCTCCTCCTTCACCCACAGGACTGTGCCGTAGTCGATGTACATCACCTGAGACACACACACGGGCAATTATATTTGTGTAGTGTGGCGGAGAATATCGTAAAGGATTTGTTTATGACGCGAACATGACAGGTGTTACCATGGCATACACACGGGCGATTATATTTCAGGAGCGTGGCCCGGCAATGGATTTGGTTTTTACTTCTCAGAACAGACTTTTAAACTATTGATGTAAAGAGTACAACTGTTTGAAAAAAAAATGGTATAGAGAACATCAGCACTGGTTCTCCGCTTTTGTCAATCATTTATAAACTTTACTAATTTATTTCCTAACATAGATTATTAGAAAGCTTATGTTCGGGTGTTCATAATAAATATATCTCTCCACTGTGCCATGTATGCCGACTGTGCCAGACCTTAGGCTACCCAAAGCTATAATAATACCATCAATGTTTGTCTAAAAACCTCAACGAAAAATCAATGTTTCCAAATCAATCAAGATTTTTTTTATTACTCACACCTTTACATGTATAATAATATATTTACCTCTACACTCTGGTCGGCCCGTTGTACAGAGAGTACTCGCGCTCTATACCAGTTGCAGTCCGGTGGATACAACGCTGCGACCAACTCGCCTTCCGCGGGCGTTACCTAAGACATGTGACGGAAAATGTCGGATTAAAAGCTACTCCCAATTATCCGTAATTCATGAATCAATAAAACCCGAAAGATTTTGAACAAATGCGCTACAACAATTTATTTACCGGAACAAATTTATTTTTATTTGTTGTAATTTTTTTAACCGTAATGTAATGAATGGTGACTGGCGGAGGCACGGACAGACAATGGTGACTCAGTTTTATCCTTTGGAAACCCCAAAAATATCATGTATTAAGTTCAAATTAGGTTTAAATGTTACCGTCAGTGGTTTATATGCGGCCTTCGTGGCCGGGCTGTTCATATCCCGAACCAAAGCAGCAAGCGTGGTCAGCGGCACCACACAGCCGAAACTGGGCAGCTCTTCTGTAGACATTAATAATCAAGGTTTTAATAAATATGGCGCGAGTTTTTTTTAAATAAATATATAGCAACCGAAGGCCATGTATCTTAATTCGTACGATATCTTCTCCACACCTAATTGAATCTTTATATTCAAATGGAGTTGACATTTTTCTATTTCGCTGGATAATGAGCATGCAAACAAATTAACATTTTGATAACATAAATTCTGGGGCGAAGATCAGCAACACGAAACACTATCCTCCATTCTATCCATTAAAAGCGTTTCGATATCAGTCAGTCGATCAGTATTTATCAAGTAGCGGATCGACAAGCTCATTCGAAGTGCAACATGTTGCGCAACAATGACAAGTTTTCTGTAGCAACATGTTTATTTGCTCACAATGGCCGTTGCAACGTTAGACAAACTTGTGCAGCTATACCGACATGTATCATTATACGTAATGTATCTATGAGACCTTGCGTCCTGTCGCTGACGAGCTGCACGAACAGCCTGTCGTAGTGCGCGACACACGTGACCAGCACCTTGTGCCAGCTGCCCGGCGCCGGCAGCGGCAGCGACTTCACCTTGCCCAACACTTCTATACGGTCTAGGGTCCAGCCGTCTGCGAGCAAATCGTTAATAGGTGAATAGGTGATGGATGTTCTAAGGCGTTATGTAACATGTTACGAAGCGAGCATATGAGTTGTTTTGTTTGCGCAAAGTGAAACTTTAGTACAGTCCTAAAGGTTCACTTTGCAACGATGCAGTAGGCTCCGTAAAGAACGTAAATGCTTAAAGCCTCCAATATACCAAGTATTTTAAATAAGCAATAAAATGGGCAAACCACCCAACAAATCTTCGGATTAGTAAATGATTGAACAACCCCAAATCAGGTTTTTCAAAAAGATATAATATTTAAACCACTCATTCGAGTATTACGATCTTTAAGCATTACTGTTAAGTTTCAGAAAAAAACTTATTTACGTGGGGACAGTCTGTTGTAACATAAGAAAAAATAACTCACCAGGATGTTTGAGAATATGTTTTTTATTACACCGTTTCCCTTTAAAACAAGTTTTATCAGGACCTCCTTTGAAGTGCTTACAGATATCTGCATCGTCTCTGCTGCGGTAACCCTGGTAACGAAGAATAATATAAGCTTCTATTGCGTTTGTCTAGTTATACTCAAAAAAAAAACTGCGTGTCTATTACTATTAATTGACTTCTGAGTCTAAGTTTAGGATTAGGGAGCGTTCAAGTATTACGTAACGCAATTTAGGGGGAACGGGTTATTAAAACGTTACGGTGCGTTACAAGGGCGGCAGGGGGTGTCTTCATTCACTTAACTCTTTTTATTAAAATATAAGATTAGGAATTTAGAATCTTGCAAAACCGTAATCCTTTTCGTCTATTTTTTTTACGGGGAAAATGTAAAATGTTACGTCACGTTTAGGGAGTAGTTACCGTAACAGCTTCCACGGGGTCTTCGTACTCGGGGCACTGAGTGATGTCATAGTCAGCGTCAGCGGGCGTCTCGGGCTCAACCGGCGGGTCGTCATCCACTGGTTTGTCTACTGTAGAAATTACATAGTTCCGTCAATAGCATAGCAGATTCGAACGATATATTTTTATTATTGGTTCGGTTTACAGAGGCACGATAAAATAATTAATCAGGATCTTCCACTTGCCTCTTGCATTGCAAAAGCTTACAAAATGCAAAGGATAGAACATAGGTGAGTTTTAGGTAAAGTACGACATTCCATTCCACTCAACATTTTTTTTTAAATAATTTACTTTTAGAGCCTAAGAACAATTTACTGTCTGTTATCTTTAAAATTTAGGAAGAGCATATTTTGCAAGCAGAGGATTTACTAATTAAGGTTATTGCCACTATACGTTAAGTAAGAGTTCACCACGAAAAACCCACAGTGCGCGACGTGTCGCGGTTTCTGACCTGGCATAGGAAATGCTTTTGTATGAACCACAAATGCATACCTTTGAGTCTGAGACTGGGTGTCTTGTGCATATAACTGTTTGTGAAGTCCCGCAACACAAGGAATAATTTAAGTAGTGCGGGTTTGTTTTTTCTTATTGGCTTACACAGAAACTGATTACATAAAATCTTACTTGGTAGGGCTAATCCTTCTTGTACAATTATTTTGTTCAGAGTTTCGCCTGACGGAAGCACCACGTACACTCCGAGAGATTCTGAAGTACTGAAAATAAGATTGAACACTAATTATTAAAGCTGAAGACTTGTTAATCTTTACATAGGACCGAAAGGCCATATCGACATTAGGAGTGTCCTAATGGGCTGTAAATTACGAATGTATGTACAGTATACTAACTTGTCGTCGACTTCTATAGAACAATTTGTGCCGATGAACTCCTTCATGAAGTTTTCATGTTTCTCCATCAACGTTGTATTGTGGTAACTCACTAAATCTACCTGGAAATCGGAAAGCGTCAGGATATTACTGTTTTAAAGTACATTATTCTCTGATTTTAGATATAATTTTATTTACTATAAAAAAGCCGAGTGGTTGTGGTCAGTACGCCACAACACCGCGTGGTACAAGCGTTTGTGTGATCCACGAATGCTTGTCTTAAGTCTGGGTGTCTTTTTACATGTAACTTGAATGCGGGAGACGTTCTTTAACAACTAATTATCGAAAATTCCTGTGGCAAATTGGCCAATTTAATATTCTTGAACCAGAAAGTCCTATAATTTCCGTTATCTATTCATGCTGCACGGGCAATATACTTTAATATAAATAGTGTGTTAATGTTTTCAAGTGTTTGCTCTCACCCCCGCTAGATGGCAGCAGCGCGCGTAGGGCGGCTTGTCGCAGAAGCGCGAGTACAGCGGCTGCACACAGTCGATGGGTGCGGTTCTCAACTCGCCCGTATCCACGACGAATATCTCTGCTGCTTGGCTGTCCTCCTGACAATAAGATGTAATTGTTTCTGTATCTCATACATATATTTTAGCTGGAGAAACATAGAAACTTAAAAGGTGGCAAAATTTGTGGCCTGCAGAGCACCGTTTATAATAAACGGCGCTTAGCAGCCTCCATTCTTATTTTTTCCTTCAGCGAGTTTTCGACTATCTGGCAGTAATAGTTTTTGAGATACAGCCTGTTGATGTACGAAAAAATGGACTGATAGACAGACTAAGCCTAGTAATTATACATTTTTGGGTTACATTTTTACCCTATGGATAGTTGCAAGAATAGCAGGTTTCATATACATGTTGTTTAAATACTACTTTAAAAAGGTTAATCGGTCAGAAAAGCTATATAATTACCTCCGTGAGCTTAAGGAACAGTCCTCTGTAGTAACAGTCGCTTTCCTCGTCGTAGAACGCGCAGCAAGTGAGCGCTTTCACCTCCTTCATACTGATGTGCTTGTGGTTCTCCCGGTAGAACTTTGTCATTTCCTCCATGAGGCTGCAAGACAAATAATTGTTACCAATTCGTTAATTATTATCCTTTAAGCGGGTGTCGTTTTCTCGTCCTCTTCCGATTCGGTTTTGAGCATCGATCATTGCGCTACTTCAATGCGGGTTGGTCGCGTTGTTACTGTCGCGACAGGATCGAACCTTTACCTCGTGCATGCTGAGCCATGCATAAAACCGCAAGACCACCACGACAAGTATTAAGATATAGTATATAAATAGGTGTTTTTTTATCTGTGTACAATAAAGAAATTATTTTTCCTTTGCTTCTTAAGTCATCATCATGAGGTTTGTTAAACTCACAGCTGAGTACGGCATTTTCTTATTTATATAATTAATCTTACGTCTCAAAAATACCCGACTATCTTGTACTTGTAGACTATCAGTCTACAAGCCAAATACCAAATTGAGCTAATCACCTTTGTACATCATCGGTATCATCGGTGATGACCCAGAAGAAGGCTCCGTCGACGTGCATGATGGTGGCCTCGTACCCCTGGTCTAGCTCCAGCATGGTCTGCGCCGGCAGGTTGCTGTCCTCCGCAGTTGGAGGAGATGGAGACTCTGGAAAATGAATACGGCTTGTTGACAACATTAACGACATTTCTACGACCGATAAAGGTTCTAATTAAAAAGCTCCACTTTAAATTGACTTCTGAATCTGAAAGTCAAACTCAGGTCGACTGTCGAAAAGCAATATTACTCGTATGCTTCTGATGTTTCCCTTTTGACTTCTGTTATAAAGCGATGCAACATTCCCTACTGCTTCAGATGAGTACTCTATCTTATATCAATGAATCTAAATGGAAAATTAACGCGACAATTCTAGTTTTTTTTTAAGTTACTAAAGCTTCAAAAAGACTTCAGATTATATTATCAATTTTATTAAAAATGGTAGCCCTAAATTGCGGCGGTTCAACAGAGTACTTTTCTCTGTCGCAGTTGATGTGTTAATCAACATTTTACTCAACTATACATGCAATATACCATCAGAGGCCTAAATATCAACGTGTAAAACAAATTGTAGGTAAGCAAGAATAATAATTCCTCCATAATACATATAAATAGTAGGTAAATTACACATTATGTATATGTATAGGTACTTTGTTCCACTTTCTGTTTCGACGCGTCAGTCGTTTTTGATTACGTGATTGAGTTACCTAATTTGCTTCAACTCTATACTCAAAGTCACGCGAGCGACGGTGAGAGTATTTAACTAGATAGCGTATGGAAAATACGGTTTATGAAATGAAATCATTTATTCTGTAAGTCGTATTTATCATCACTTTTACATGTCTTCTCTTTTTTGAGAACTCTGGAGTCGACATTACCTATCTGACTACCCTGAGAAGAAATGTCGGAACAAACTCAGCGGTCACAGTCTCTTTTGAAGTCCAGACAATTTCAATGCAAATAGATATGCATAAACCAATGCACGGTATTTCTTAGGACTGGCCGTTTGAAGGCTATAATTTACTATACATGATAAATAATAATCATTGATTGTAACTCTCAATACCGATATGCAACTGGTACTTCGATCGAGGTACGATCACGCTCTATTAAATTTAATAATTTTATTACATTACAGTGATATTATAGTTCACATTTGTCTTTAAACAAGTTTTATACATCACTGCTTGGAAGTATTTAGGAAGACAGATGGTCGTGTAAGAGTCGCATGTTTAGAAAGGTTAAGGTAAATACGAAATTCAGTAAACGGTTTCTTACTAGAGATAGATTTGTAGGTCTCTGACGTGTTTAGCACACCAAACTTGTCATTCATGTCTTCCTACACTGTTCTTGGCAAGTTGAAACAAGCAAATTTGGGAAAAAAAATTGCTGGATTCTACCCTTCGACTTTTGATTTCGGCAGACACATTCAGACATTTCACATTTACATACGTTTAGTAAATCAACTGAATAGATATATAAAAGAACAAGAAACTGATCTCACCTTCAATCTTCAAATTATTAACTTCCTCTTCTAACACACACTGGACCTCTTTAACAGCAACAGCATTCTTAGCTTGAGGGACAGTCTCCTCAGAGGACGATGTACTCGAGAAGACTATCAGGGTCTGGTCCGCTTTAGGAGTCTTCACTCTCTTAGGTTTCTCTGGAGGACAGTGGTTGGTGCAGGCAGTGGATGTAGACGGACAAGGTTCGCTGAGAGCGTCAATCAGGTTGTAGGTGTTTAGAGGGGACAGAGGGACTGGTTTCAATGGTGTGTCGTGGACAGGCGTGTATTCCACCGTGCTTGATTCGTCTGTAATGGTTTAATATAGCTGTAGATTAATTAAGAGACTTATTTCTTAACTAGTCAATGAAGATGTTTGTATATTAACAGCGGTTCTATTAAAAAAATAGCAAGGTGAATGAAGCATAATACATGCTTATTATGCGTCTTTGACTACACTATAAGCAAATACATCCTCTGTTTTTTTTGGAATTATCGTGAGAATTATTCATTCATAAATAATGCAACGGTTTAGTCAAGCGTATTTATTGGGTTTGCCCAACTAATTTCAGGACCCAACTGGAGATATGATTACGGATTTCAGTTGGGTAAGTTCCATCATTTAACAGTCCAATCTCATTGAAAATTGTACTAAGCTCAGTAGAGACTTATATTACCCTGTTTCAATATCTAAAACAAACTTCTTTCTCTTGTCAGAATGGACGATGTCTTAAATGTCTTACCCATCATAGAAACAGCCAGATTGAAATCCGTTATAAGGTACATATATTCGTCTAGATGCTTCATACAGTTCAGAAAACGTTCTTTCAGCTCCGACGGGTCACAGTTTAGCTGCAGGACAAAGCCTTGCGTCTGTAACAAGAGAGATAAAACATTGCATTTTTAATTTGCTTGCCAGATGTAATAATATTTTTGTAAACCCTTGAACTATTTAGTAGTACATTTGTCAAACACTTAGTTTAATTACCATTTTGTTAATACCCTCATTTATTGACATGTATTTGCATTAAAACAACATAAAATGTTCCATGATAGAAATAAACTAAAAGTGTTGATTTTTCATTTAAACAACTAAATATTATTATTCAAATATTAAAACGCTATTTACACATAGCTCGTTATAACGATAAGAAATTAATATTGCTTTTAAAAAATGGCACTCTACTGAAGTGGATTGTAATTTTTCTTGTTTTGGTTTGCAATTGTAGATAGACTCAACCATAACACAGATAAGTTACATTGAAAGGATTTAATCATAATAATGAGAGTAGAATGCATGTTATGATACTGAGTTTCCCAGTCAAGTTATTACAAATACCAACAGAAAAACTATTCACTTAGCAGTAAGACGGCTGTTTAGATTGATTTGCCTATCTTAATATTTATAATTCTAATGTATGTGTGTATGTCATTGAACTGCTCTTTAATGGCTGGACTATTTTTCATCATTTTTGGCATGCATTTTGGTGGCTCACTGGATGGTTTGGATTCACAAATCAGCCAAGAAAAACATAGCTTGTCTGATCAGCTAGATTGTGATAAAACTGTTGTATAATAATGTTTGTCGTTTTATTTGATCAATAACAGCAGTAATGGATGCCCATTCTGATTTTGTTTTATTTGCACCATTTTGCTTTTCTTCAGCCAGTTGAATAACTAGAACTTGAACTCTCACACTTAATAGAGCTGGTCACAGCAAAAAATCATGTCCAGACTACCCTCAACTGAAAGACACCTTTTAGAGATTTCTGTGAATGTGTTTTTTTTTAAATATTAACATTTGTTGTGTAATACACTGAGTTCTGATACCTACAAATACAGAATAAAGATAGATTACACATACTGATCATTATTACATGCATGTCAATGTGGAATCAGCTTTCAACTAACACAGCAAAAAAATGTGCTTAGCTTGTCTAAAATAACAGAGGCGTTGACAAGAAACTACAACCATAAGTTTTGCCACATTTTAGATCATGAAATATACAATTATATAAGAAATTGATTACATAAACCATGATGATAATAATGTGGATTAAAAGTAAGTGATAAATGGTGGCTGATCTGTTGTTTGATGTCTATACGAGAAAGTATTATTTAAATAGATAAAAGTATTCAATATGGAGAGTTAGGACAATTTTTTTAAAATAAGTGGTCACAAAAACAAAACAGTATTCACATAGACAAACTGTAGGTACAGTTAATTTTCTCACAAGTTCAAAGACAGCCAATGTTATTGTTTAGCAAGACTTTATTATTTAGGTTAATAACACCATTATACTATTCTCCCAGACACATAAAAAGATACATCTGTAATTTAGTTAACATTAACTTATTAAAGCCGAAATATTTCTCACAATAGCTTACCTTCGATTTTAATTTGTTTATGTCGTCAACCGCGCGATCACATTTTTCGGAAAATATTTTTATTCTAGCTTCGAGCTCATTCCGGCGATGCATCGTCAACGTTGCGAGGTCTACGAAACTCCTACAAGTAAATTGTAATCTCATTAAAATAAATAAAACTATGAATAGTAAAGAGCGAAAGATTTAGAAAGGCGAAAGTACTTACATTTTGGATTTTTGGTAATTATTATCCTTACAGTACGAGAAACTATGGAATATTGACTTAGAATTATTTATGTAACGTTAACAAAAGCTTACATAGCTCTTTTAGCAAAAACAAAACTTTCTGGTAAGATTATCATAGAAATGAGTACATCATATTTAAACTCGAATTGAGAAACAAGTCAAACGAGAAACAAGGCTGGTTGATGGATAAACGTAAAACGAAACGAGCGAAGATTAAATATATATTGAAGTAAAAATACAGATACAAAATGAGTGAATGGATGTCTTAGGCTTAAATCATATTTTTGTTTGGTATAATAATTTTTTTCATTTGTTGTTTATAAATTAATGCAGATAGACTTCAGGCCAAAAATGTAGTAATTTTGCTATAACTATAATCACCGTCAATATTCTGTAGGTTGACATGCATTGGGTTTAGAACAGGTTATTTTTTTATTCGACACGAGATGTCGCTGTATCAAGAAAGAGTAATTAATTCAGCTACTCAATAATAGATGTCTGTAGTGTAAGTTTAATTTGATGTTTTCCTTTAACATTGTTATTATTTTAAAATCTCAAGTAAAATGCATTTTACTCGCTAATTAAAGTTAATTTGCTAATTTTAGCTAGCCAAGCTACCATTCTCAACAATTCAATAAAATTATGTTTATTTAATCATTCCATTGAAAAATCACAACGTTTAGCGTAAAAGAAAACTTTTAATAGAGTCATCGTATTCATTAGTTAGTAGCGGGCGCGGGTTACGCACTACGTTTCAATTAAAAAGGCCAACAAACTAAACAAGAGCCACATAATAAATTCAGTGCACCCCGCTCAGTTCTCTGCTAATTGGATTCAGAGGCTCAAGCAACCAATTAGAGGGAAAGAGATAGCTATAGGGGGTGTTCTGACCAACGGGGAGGAAGAACGGAGATGTCTGCGTTAAATTTCAAAACAACCCATGTACACTGTAAACTTAGCAGGAAGTATTTTCAGAAAGTTTTCTTTAAAACAGTAAGCCAGCTTCTGCTCTGCATGCAAATGAGTTGAAATGTGTTATATTCTCTCAGTACCGACTTCGGGCTCTTATTAAAGGTGTCTCGTAATCTTAAGTTAGAAACCGGAATATATTTAAAAAAGAAAATGTTCATGAAAACTTTAACATTGATATTTCTACAAAATATCGTAAATATTTTTTGTGAAATAAGAGATAAAATAAAAAAAGTGATTTCAACCAATGGAGATCACGTTGGTCATCTGCTTAGATAACTGTCAATTTATACATTAATACTGCTCAAATCTTTTAAACGTGGAACTGGAAGATGGGATTAATATAAAGGATGCATCTTATTTATGACTAAGTATAAAATTTACTTGATTTTTCATCGTGAAAGTTTTGATAAATACCAATAGTAGGTAAACCTTTTCAGGTGAAGGTGTATCTTGGTTTTTAGAGAACTTGGATTTCACTTGTTCGTACAGCTCGCAGGCTGCGAAACATGAGTTAAGCCGTTTAAAAATCACCTCCTTTTTTGTAATAGCACTCTATTTCAATGCTTAGGCAACATATAAATTGGTACGGACAG
The DNA here is from genome assembly GCF_003590095.1 of Trichoplusia ni. Lineage (NCBI taxonomy): Eukaryota > Metazoa > Arthropoda > Insecta > Lepidoptera > Noctuidae > Trichoplusia > Trichoplusia ni. The sequence goes on along the minus strand of NC_039480.1, from coordinate 15,221,338 downwards.
TGTGTTTGATGCCTTTCAGGAATCTCAAAGTTTAAGGCAAATAATGTAGAAACAAATCGAATGGTAAAATGCTGTGTATTATTCCTCTCCACTTGTATGGCTGTTGCGATTTTTTCTCGAAAGAAATCGATTAAATTTCATTTATTAAAATCATTCATATCCTTTGCCTAAAAAAATTAACGCTTTTGGTCCAATCACAATGTTGCCTATCCCTTCTGCAAGCTAGATTAGTACAGGACCTATAACAAGAAAAATATGTAGTTATGAACTTATGACTAAGAGCTACAGTCGTGCGTTCAATTTGTTCGCTTAAGGTATAATTAGTGAAGCAATTGCTTTAGCAGTCGATCGATTTTACATTACGACATTTTAATATCAAAGAGGTTGGATATCTCGCCTTTAAATGGCTGGTAGACTCAGGAGAGACTTAAGTATGGACTTACGAGGGCGGCAAATTGAAATAGTGAGCGGGTTTTATCTTTGGTCAGTAATGAATGGAATTGAATGAAAGATTTTAGATCTTTAGTACATTTTTCTTTATGCAAATATTTGTAAGTTGATAAATAAAAAAGCGACAATGTTTTCGTTGATGAAATTTCACATTTCACACACATTCACAGCTCCAAATATATTTATTGCAACTTACAAATTTTATTGTTATTTACCAATTCTGAATTTGACAGATAACCATTTCAGATAATATGTAACCACAGTAAATTCTAAAAATGAGCTTTCCCTTTGCTTGCTATAGAGTATTTAGAAACTGGACCAAAGTGTATTTTTATCATAATAAATAAAAAATAATTATCTAATTTAAAGAGGAGAGAGATTTTAGTAAAATAAAGAGTAAAATAAATGCATAAAGGCCTTACCTAATGCATAAAATAAGATTACCTGACAGTTGTAGATTGGTTAAGGTTTATAGGAATTATTATTTAATTTTAAATGAATTATTCCGAAAGTGAAGAAAGAAAATACCAATATGTACCTACATGCCATCAGTTAATTACTCTATTAAGGGTTTCATCGTCATTTGGACGGTACCCCTTACGCGTAAATACAGCGAGTTACTTACCACTTGAAATGTCTGCATTAAACTGAAAACTGTTGTATCGCATTTGGTCGTCATTATCGCATTATATGTAGCAAGTACCGCTCCCGGTCAGTCGGTGCGACTTGTCCGGCTGTCCGGGCCGGCTCGCGGCATCCACGACGTGTTATTACACCGTTTTAACTCAATTTAACGTAACACTGTGGGACAGCTACTTACTCCGATCGATGCTAATAGCTTTTATTGATATAGCCCACTTGTTATTAGCCCACTAGTGAGACTATCCGGTATAGTTAGACGTTATAAATTACCTTAATATCACACTTTGACGCGGTCGTGAGACCCACAAATTGCCGCCTGTTGTACATTTTGAGTTATTTGATAATTCATAGGCGTTTTGTACGGGTTTATTATGTGCCGTTTGCTCGTTTAGCTGTATTTTCACCTGTGGTTCGCTGTGGGTGTGGCTCGTGGAGCTAGTGCTGTCGATGGCAATGAGATAATTTACACGTCTTCAGAGTTCTGTACGAGCGTCATATTATTCTGTTATTTTGTACGGGAAATGGATGGTTACAGAGTTGCCTCGTACCTAGTACGTTAGTTGTTGAATAGGGAGATAATATTTGACTAAGTTGAATAAAATAAAAATAAAAAACTTCAAAAACTATACTGAAAATGGACGATTACTTGTTATATTAAAGTCTATTGTTCTCTACCAACTTACCATTTAAGGCGTTTGCCTTATGAATGCCCTTTGTGTAGCGTATATTTTTTTACCTATTATCATTTCAATGCAACTGAATGAACCCATATGATATTGTACTGATATCTAATTATATCAAACGTACTGGATCTCCGTGTACTAAAAGTCTTACAACATTTAACGACTCCAGCAGACAGCAGTAAATTTTAATATTCATGCAGGCTCACCATTCGCACAAACGCTTGTCCTAAACAGGGATCGAACTTCTTTAGTTAGCCTAAGCATTAAATTTGACAGCTGATTATGAAACCCCAGTACAAAGAAGGTTTACCAATACAGCACTTATTAGGACGAAATACAGTGTATCATCATTCCCCTGCCCTTATCCCAATTATTATTTGGGGTCGGCACAACATTTCTTCTTCCATACCTTTCTGTCTGACGTCATCTCAAGAAACATTTCAGGATACATCCTTTGCACCTATCACCTTTCATACAATCCATCCATAGTTTCTTTAGTCGTCCTCTTCCCCTATATCCATCCACATCCATGCTCAACGCCTTCCTCACCACATGATTCTCGTTCCTCCGTATAGCATTAACAGCATACCCCATAATATGACCAAATACAGCGTATAAAGGTAGGTAATAAAACCTATTTCATTCATATCATATATCTTCAAGCCATTGCCAAATTGGGGTCAATAAACACAGAAGCTCAACCTTCACGTATCAATATACAACCTACTTATAAATACGCAAGTATGATTTATCTCTATACTAATATATACTAATATATAAAGCTGAAGAGTTTGTTTGTTTGTTTGAACGCGCTAATCTCAGGAACTACTGGTTCAAATTGAAAATATCTTTTTGTGTTGAATAGATCATTCATTGAGGAAGGTTTTAGGCTATATACCATCACGCTGTGACTAATAGGAGCGAAGATACAATGGAAAATGTGGAAAAAACAGCCATCATCGAGGGCTTCCGTTCATAAATTCCTAACTTATATCTTCTAACCACGCGGACGAAGTCGCGGGCAACAGCTAGTATACAATATGTACTCATACCTACATTAATTTACTTATTATTTTGACTTGGCTCGTATAATTCCATTGTATATGAGTGTCGTTAGGTAGTTGCTTTACTGGTAAATCATGTGTGATGTATAGGTGCGCCCACGCAGGTAGGTGTTGCCTGTTAACTTAATAACAATGGCGCTCGAATCAAATTGTTGTTGAATATGATGTTTCTTTAAAGATAAGGGCTCATAGTGTAGGTTAGGAATTAGGATCTAAGGAAGCGGTGCAGCAGATTTGAAAATAGGTAGATATCTATAGAAATAGATACTGTAGAATTGATATTTGAATCAAAATCTTGCGGTTGTTTATTAATACTAGTTCAGCTTTCCACGTGATCTAATTATTTTAGTCAATTTTCATTTATTTACTGTAAGCAGATTGATATGCAATGTTGTGTAATAAAACAAATGAATAATTTCAATAAACAAAACTTATAAATCACGTTTTAGTTCTTTGTAAATATATTGTCAATGTTCCTCTGCAGGATAAAGGCATCATTTCTATTCTATACCTGGATTTGATTATGCGCATCCATAGTGATTCGGGGCCTTCCTCGTCACCTTTGAAATGGAATCAACCGAGTGGATATTACGGCTCACGAGTTGTGGGACCGACAACAACCACGCAGAAAAGGAAATAAACGTTATTTCATTTATGAATAAAAAAACATGCATCGTAAATATTACGCAATACATGTTAATCAACTTATTCGAGTCGCATCAATCTCTAGTTCCCCGAAAGCGAATGAATGCTAAACGATAATTAGTTTATAATCTAACGTGTTACGTCTCACGTTTAATGACTAATTAAAGAGGTACGAACATCACTCCGGGGCTAATTTCCTCACTAATTACGATTACAACTCAACCAGGAATCGTAAGTTGTAAGCCGAGGCGTCAATACGCCCCTGTCGTGCTTCGTTTGAACCGAGTCTGTGGTATTCACTTGCCAGGAGAGTGGTGGGATTTAGTTACAGTTATTTGGTTGAGTGGCGAGGAGGATTTTGGATGAGATGGAAAGACCGACTAAAGGAATACTGCAACTAACGATCAGAAGCATTAGATTGGGTGGAATGGAAGAATTGAAGGCCTTTGCCCTGAAAAAATAAATGTCAAAGTTTTATCTAGTGGCTTTTTAGTTAATTAAACCCAAACATACAGAACCCCCATGAGTTAATAGGTAGCTGTTAATTTGAATTGGAATCGATATTATAGTAATGATCATATAATAATGTAGGCTCAAAATCAAGCTGATAAATGTTATTGAACTCTCAGGCTCTTCTACTACTTTACATTACTTTAAGTAGTTGTTCCGACACGAGATAACTCTTTCCATTTAAAGCAAAAATCGCTAAACAGTTGATAAAGCTTAGTAAACTCGCTCGTTTACTGTCCAACATGACCGTAGTCCAAACGAGGCACGGGCGGTGCGATCCCTGTAATTATTATTAACATTCAGCCGTTTCGCTCGTAGTACGTAATTAAAACATAGTTAGGCAGGCCCAACGAGCAGACGCCTTGCCAGATTAATGTCTAATAGAAATGTACCACATGATTACATTAATAAAGTACAGAGTATTATCGCGTTTTTACATACTACCCAAGTGATTGATGGCGAATAGATTATAGACTTATTTTACTGGAGCGCGCTATAAGAGAGTAACTATGTAAATACTAACATAGTTACTGTGGTTACAGGCGAGTGGGATAGCGTGTAAACGAGACACTGATTATGAACAAAAATCGAAAGTCTAATTTCAAAATTAAAAACAGTTGTTTTATAAAAAAAATAGAAATATTTTAATTACGTATTTTAGTTTTGTTTTAAATTATGTAACTCTCTCTATGCGCATTTATGAAAATCTGAAGTTCGTAGCTACTAACTTCATATTTTATACTAGATGCTTATACTGATCATCAGAAGTACCCATGAGTATGAGTAATGGTATGCTTATATATAAAAAAATCACAAATCACGCATTCACGCTATCCTCTATCTATGACAAAAACCGTTATAATTTGAATTTCGAATGACAGCAAAGTTGTTACAATCGTAATTGCTTGTCCGACACTGAATATTCCGCCGATAATTTTCACACATTACATTCAAAACGAGACAAATAACCATGGAAATTATTTTGAAAATCTTAATCTCATCTGGCATACGAAATAAACTTGTAAGCAAAGCGAAATTGCGCGCCATAATAGTACTTTAAAGTGTCTGTAACTCTAAAACCGTAAGCGTGGGCGGGGCGCTGCCTTCAAAGACTTTATTAACATGTCACTCCGAGGGAGATAGCACCATTAACACGTCACGCGTGAGAAAGGGACGGCAATAAACAAGTCTGGGCTTCTATGCGCAAGCGCACCACAAAGGATGTATTGTTTTCAGTTGTTAACGCCTGTGGTGTGTAGTTATTGATGTGAAAGGATTTGTTTATGGACGTATTGTCTATGACTGGCTACTGTACGAATCGTTATTAGTTATTACGTGGGAGGAGAAAAAATACGTTTTGTTTATGTTTTCTATGGATAGTTTAAGTATTGTTTGTAGTTAGTACCGTACGGTAAGGTTCAAGTGGGTTGACTAGGGGAATAAGTAGAATACCCGGAGGTTTAAACTAGAGTCTACAGTCCTTTATTTGTACAAAAGATTACTTATAAGGAGGGAACGAGGATTGCCCCTAATCGGATAAAAAGACAGAAGAGAAAATATGAATATTGATGTTGTTGAATACAATAGCACTTAGATTTATTAAATTAGAGCTTAGCCAAGCGAAATAATCAAAGGATATGCCGAACATAGGTGAATCTTTGGTAAATGGCTGAGAAAATTAGCTTGACGTTGTAAAGCATCTTCTCCTATCTATTTATCTACATTCGTTTACAAGTTTGAGTTGGAATCCGGACCCTTAAAAATAAAACTAGTTTAGAACACTAGGAATATCGATGATCTTAAAATTTTCATTGTGGTTTACAAGTTATAAAGTAAATTTTGACATAAGGACTAGACTGACCATAAGCACCAATCAATTTCAGTCCACTACAAATTTCCCAATAATTTTACCTAGACGTTATTTAAGTAACTACTATGACCAAATTAAAACGCAAGACAATGCGACAAAAAGTCGTAAATATCACTTGTCAGCCGACAATGGATCTGTAATGGCGCGCGCTGCGACAAATCGTAGAACATTACAAACTGTCAGAGTGACACAAACTGTGAATTAATATGGGAACTGGATTGACACTTGAAAGAATATCGTGACAGCATGATGTGGGAGGATACGGGATCAGTCTTGAACTAGAGAAATAGAATTTTCATTTACTGTATACATTAGAAGGATATATTGAAAGGAATTCTAGACATGTAGGTTTAGTAATAGTACCGAAGATAAAAAAAATCCTCTCAATCCTTAGGTTTCGTTATATTTTTACCTGATTAGAAGTTTAATTTACTATTGGAAGTAGAAATCGATAAGAAAATGAGACATATGTATAGGTTAAGTGATAGAAAAGAAAAGAAAATGTTAGTAGGTTACCAACCACAGTAAAGACTTATGTCGTCAAACGTAACCTTTTTGGTGGTCATCAGGTAAAGAAGTACACAGACTTTAGGATTCGGTATTATGGCCTATGGCTAAACACTGTCTTTTATAGAAATACAGTTGGATGTGGACGCAAGAAAATGCATAGCACTGTCTAGAGCGGTCTCTGTTAAACTTTCGAAATCATTTTGGAATCTTGCAGCTAGAGTCGTTACTGTTATGCCATTAATGTAACCTTTTAGAAAGTGCCTGGAAAACGTCCTATTTGAAATAAAAAATTTTGATTTTGATATTTACCAGATCAATCCCTTGTATCCCAATAACGACATTATCATATGCACTCTACATTCAGATCGTGAACGAACGAATGAGTGAGCGGACGAGAGTCGTTCTCACGGTGAACGACTTACACAAATAGCTTTAATTCAACTTTAATGATCTGTTCGCGTGAACTAAATTGATTTGGTTGTTGTGACTTTAAAATGAGGTCTTTTTGAGATTGACATTTGCAATTGAGTGTGATGTGTCAATTATGGAGCGGATTTCGTTCTCGTGTTAACAAGAGTATTCATACGATACTGGGTATAATTAGGGAAAGGTGAATGTAGTTTGTAAGGTATATTAGTATTGAAAGACATGAGGTCTGGCTTTTACATCTTGGGGTAATTTGAATTAAGTCATACTTTTGGCCGCAAGGTGTGGTTTTCCGTCGCTTCTCAGGAAAAATCCTGACCAACGCACAAACACGTAGTGCATGGAAATATTGTTAAAATAGTTTTTCAGGTTTTACTTTCTTGTATTTTAATATGTATTAGTCTGTAAGGTAGGGCCATTTTATTGACATGTTGTCTGGTTATAAAAAAATAATATTATAATAAATATATACCTACATGATGATTAATATGAAAATTTTAAATTTGGTTTTGCCTAGCAAGAGAATATAGGTTGTGTATTTATCAGTATTCTGGCTTGTAGATATTCATAAAAGATATCACTAAATCGTCGGTATTTAAACTTCTTTAATGTAAACAGATTTCTTTGCACATATTTTTTTTTTTTGAGAGCACCAACTGCGGAAGTTTTTCAGAGGTTGGTATAGATTTTTGAGTCCTCAAAGGGGGCAAACCTTCTTCCGCTACACTAAACGCCCGAACTGTCTCTACACTTTTAAAACCTTAAAGCATGTATTAGCCTTTCGTCAAAACCATTTAGGAGTAACTATAATGACGACAGATATCTCAATCTATGGCAGGTGGACGGAGGCTGGCTCGCAATTACCACATCTAGTGATTATAAACACATTTGCAGCAAGCCTGCGGGATTTAAAATAACTTCATATAAAGTGTCAAATGTATTGTAAAAGTATAAAAACTAGTTGCGGCCGATAATCACCTGTTTTTAGGGGTCCTTATTGAAAAGGTTAAAACGAAACGCATTCCTTTCCTATCTTTTTCTTCTTCTCTCATCAGGCAGTATCTCATGAACGGTTCGTAGATGAAATTTACGCAGATGACGTATTTCAGTGGAAAATGTATAAATTTCCATTTAAAAATTGAATAATTGAAATATTTCTGTTTGACCCTAAAATGGAGGTTAAGCAACAATCGAGACGGTCATAAATTTTATGAATATTGATATTCTTTTGAAAAAATGTTTTTCTTTAGCTTAACTACGGTACCCTTATCGTCGCAAGAAAAACTCGCACTTGGCTCATTTTTTACCTCAATAAATGTTCTCAATTTAAATCATAACGACGTGATTGGTAACTGCAAAAAATCGCTTGAATTCGCGCCTTTTCCGGCCAACTGTCACTTGTGTTGAAGGAATGTCAAAAAGGTTTTATATCAGGTGTTTATAGTAGCAATATTATGTAATGGAATTAATTGGTTTCAATAAATAAAAAAGTTCATATTAAATGACTGGAGTATCTGATACGCTGTCAAAACTTAAAGGATTCATTGGCCTCACACAGGAATCAAATTAGTAACATTCATTAATTAAAATTCTTCGTTACATTTTAATATATTTTTCTTCAAATCATTGCAACTGTTCCTATGTTTATTATTACTTACCGAGATTGGAAGTATCTCCACATGAATCACGGCTCACAATCAATAAAAACACAAATTAATCATGCCGTATCTCTTCGGCTATCAATTTTTAAATAACTTCATAAAAGGTGTTTACATTATTTATATAGTTGCGTTATAAAACGATAAATTAAAAAATCTATTTCCCGCGCCACCGACAAAACGTTATAGTTTAATCGTAACAGCCGCATAATAAAATTAGGACAAAACTCATTGGTTCGAACGCCAGCTTCGAATTTTCAAATTTGGAACGAGCACGGCCATCTTCCAAATTGCCGCCATAAACGCGATAATTGGATCAGCTCATTGGCCAGTAGCTAACTGAAACCAATTTTTAATGGCGACTCTTTTATTGCGTCGATTTTTAAGGTTTTAAATTAAATTTCGTTTGCTTATATAATATCGTGGATGGCTTGGTGGATGAGTTGACAAATCGTTTTCAATTTGCTTTATTTTTTGTTTTAATACAAGTAGGTAAGTAGTCGACCTTAAAAAAGGAACACCTGTGTTTATATAGTAGGTATTAGATGTTGCAAAAAGGTAAACTTAATAAATAATTTGAGTAATAAATGTGTGCTTATAAATTAAATAATCAACAATGAGCAGATATAAATCATGTGTGTAATGTTTACCTATACCTTCGACGAACTGTCTTAAAGATTAATCGCAGGTATTCCATTACGTAATTTTCGAATTAGATTCCACCTAAACGCTATTGGTTAGGATCGTAATTAATAACGATAAAAAAGGTAGGTAACCAGGCGGACGATAGCATAAACAACAAATTCTATTCTTAGTACAAAGGCGACAATAAATTATAACACTGGCCGCAAGCTCATTCCGTTCGTTTGTGGAGTCAAAAAGGTTTGGAAAAAATGAAGCGTTCGAAATTTAATTTATTCAAAATTGAAACGTCACGCCGCACAAAGGCGCGCGGCTCACAATAGCGTACGGCCGCGCCGAGCCACACTGTTAACACGAAAATTAAATGCTGATATCACAATTAATCAAGGGCCCATATTAATAATTGGCTATTCACTACGCCGTGAGGTGTCAAATTATATTGCTCAATTAACCGCTCGTAGAATAGAATAGGGCGTGTTTGGCTGTTTGTAAAATACAACACACATTTTCTATTGTGTTGGCCACGTACGCTTTGTATGAAGTCTTTAAGAACATAATACATTGGCTTGTTTCTAAGAGTATTTATATAAAATGGGTATAATTTCTATTGTGCAAGTGAAAGCCTAGGAACTTTGCTACGGCATTATACGGCGTAATATTAAAAGTTTTTTTATTTGTCTGTAAGTATCTATAGAATATTAACAATTACATAAGAATAATATTTATAGCAGTACTAGCTGACCCAGCAAACGTTGTTTTGCCTAATAAATTATCTCTAGTTGTATGTATTTTTAATGCCACATGTTGAAAAAACACAAAAACAAAAAATTTCGTCTTTGTGAGCAACCCTTATCACTTAGGGGTATGAAAAATAGATGTGTGTAGATCTATTCTCAGACCTACCCAATATGTGTACAAAATTTCATAAAAATCGGTCGAACCGTTTCGGAGGAGTACGGTAACTAACATCGTGACACGGGAATTTTATATATAAAGAAATTTTAATTTTAATTTAAAGAATTTTAAACATTTTTAATAATAGAATAATAATGCCTTTAAAAAAAAGCCTTCAATATATTTACAAATATTGTATTCACTATAGACATACTTGAGTAAAATATTAAATTATAATATATCATTTTTATCTTAGTTTTAAGTTTAACACAAAATATTATTATCTGACTACAACGAAAAATATTACTGCTGACCGACAAAAGAGTCAGTTTTCTTTCAGTAAAATGATCATAAAATATCAAGTAAAGCTTGTGAAACTTAATACGATTTGAAAACGAGAAAGTGACCCGTATGTGCGTAAAAAAAGGTTATATTTTAATAACATGTAATACATTAATAACAAATACATAATAATATATTATAATTTATACGAACGTCTCACTCGGACAGTCACGGTACCTTTTAGAGATGTGCTACACTAAATTTCATGTCATCGATAAATTATATCGATGAATTGTGGTGTGTCATAGGAACATAATTTACTTTTAGGATCTTTTTGATACTTTATATGAAAAACTGGTTTTAATATTGGATGGTTTGATGTTGGATGTCAAGAGAGCTCTATGTATTGTACCTACGTTGCAAATTTGACGCATATGCAACCTTATACCTTTCATCATCATCGGCCTAGCCTTTTCCCAACTATGTTGGGGTCGGCTTCCAGTCTAACCGGATTCAGCTAAGTACCAGTGTTTTACAAGGAGCCAGTTACCTGGGCAACACGATACTCCTAGTAATACAGGTTGTAAGTCTTTTCAAGCTTCAGACTATCTGTAATGACTGTCAGACGCCAGTCGCTCCTTGAAAAACACTGGTATAGCTGAATCCGGTTAGACTGGAAGCCGAATATAGTTGGAAAAGGCTAGAACGACAATGACGATGATGGGTTTTTTTTTTCTAAGACCTTGCATAATTAATATTCGCAAATAAGAACACTCCAAAAAAATAATAATACTAGTATCTGACTTTTTCTCTAAAATAACTCACGAAATGTAACTGAGTAACATATGGCTATCGATAACAATCACAACACTATAATAGGGTTTAGACAGCCGGCGATCCAAACGATTATTTATGTCCAATATATTTTCGGGATTAGTGAGGAAATTATTTCATTTCTAGACCGTATTAACGGACCGGTGACGAGGCAGGCCGGTCCTGATACGGACATTAATATTATTTTTATACGTGTCAAACAAGAAAAGCTACCGTTAAAGGGCATTATAATATTTAAAAGTTTACGACCAGCCTGTGATCTTCAATGGAATTAAACTTTTATGATGCTGTGCCGAGTTTACTTAAAACCTCTTTTAAGGTTAACCTTTTTCAATTTGGTTAGATTTTTAGATGTTATTAACAATATTAATGGCTTCGAACGCTGGCTAGCTGGCTTTAATGACTTGAAACTCCAAGTTCAAGCTTGCCTAATAAGTGCATCGTAAAATATGTTTAATTGAAAAGCTTAAATTGAAGACTTCAAAATACTGAATGTTAAAATAATTGGAATCTATAAACTTTTAGGTTAAGAAGAAACATTGCAAATTGAAAGTTTATTAATTTTATTGATTGAATTAAAAATATGCAATTCTAATTTACACAAAGGCTGTAAAATTTATAACTACAGATAACGTCATCTGAAGTCAAAACTTTCTGACAAATGTCTAATTTAAAGTCACTAAGCAATTCTATTAAAACGAAGCCATCTCGTGTAATTAAGATAAGATCTGTCACAGAAGCTCGGCACGACATTTTTTTGTGTTTTTATAGTCGTTTACGAATAGATTAGAATTTGCTTTATTGGCCGTTCGCGTGTCTATCGGCGGCCATATTTTTTTCACGCATTCCTTGCCTGAGTGCGGGGCTGAGCTGCGATTTTTTGAAAATTGTTTCTGTCGTAATAATAGTGCTGGAATCAATAATTGCAGGTATCGATAATCGAAAATATTGCGAAGGGTTTGTTTTCGATGTTTTTCGTTTCGTGTTTGTTTTGCTTATTGATGTTTAGCGTAATACGTTGTTAACAACTGTAGTTTTCGAAATGGCATGAAAATTATGATACAACGTGATTTCCAACAGGGTCTTAGACTAATGAAAGTAGGAATAACTGTCTGATACTTAAACAATTTCAAATGGAGTTAGTTGTTTATGAATAGTAATACTTATTTATTTGTTTTCGTTTGTCTCGGTCTTACTGTAATGAGAAATGTTGCTGAAAATATTAAATAAATTAACGAATCCGGTTCTTTTGGAAAACTACCAAAAAACAGTTTTTGGAACGGGCATAAAGTACGTATGAAACATCTTATAATAATAAAAAAAACAAACTTCCAAACACGAAAGCACACGAAAGGCATTATTGAACAAAAAAAACTACTCCACATGCGTCATTCGAATTAATTCGCGAGTTATATTTTTGAATTAAATAATAATCACTTCAGCGCAGCTTACAAACTGGCCAGCATAATTTTTCACACGAATTCAATTTAACAAATTAGTGTGTTTGGATGATAGAGTCTAATGGCTCTATTAGCTAAATCCGACCTATTGATCCGAACTGTATATTAACATTATTAACTCGACTAGCAATCTCGTTATTTTCATTATAATAATTTGATTTATTTAATAACAGCCATTTTTAAAGATTCAATCTAGTTTTATATTTTGTTATTGATTTGTCTGAAGAGTTTGCAGGGTTGTATACTTTTATGACCTGATGTATTTTTTCGATTAAAGAATAATTAATTTGTTGGAGTAGGAGTCATGAAAAAAGGTAGAGTTGGTTAAGTAATATTTACTCAGTATACAATAGTTACTCAAATATCAATAGGCCTATTTTTCCTTAGAAAAAAAGATAGCTTAGAGTTCCTAATGATTAATCGTAATATGTAGTAAAAAAAACAACTGATTCATTAAAATAATGTCAAGTAAAATATTTTTGAAAAATAATATGTTGTTAAAATAAAAATTCAAAATGTTAAATTGTTAAAAATTCCATTGTTTCGCAAGATGTGACGTCATTCAAGACATGACCTTTTGGGTTAAAAATTATTTGGTAAAATACTATGTGAAACCTATTTCCAAATTTTGACAGTTAGTCTACTCTACTAGATACATACAGTTTGACCCTCAAATTAAGCTCAAATTTATTACATTAAGGGCCGATTTTTCAATCGCCAGATAACTTTTATCTGACGAATATTTTTGCCTTTTTGGCTGATTTGTATAGAAATTATGACAAACAGCCACATTTATACCTCAGATAGAAGTTAACTGATGGTTGAAAAATCGGCCCTAATTTACACTTCGTGCTAAACATGCAAAAATTTAGTAAGGCACCTTTTCACTACATCATGAAATAAAAATAATAAAAAATAATAATTCGAAATTAGAATGTGAGAAATACTTCGCTGCTCGTTTAGCCCTGCATAAAGCAAAGGCATTGCCATTAAATCATTTCAATAAATTCATCATAAAGTTTCTAATTAGTCTAGTGTTGCTCGCTCGATTTATTTATCTCACGAGAATGTTACTAATAATTTATGTATCCTGAGTACCAAACTACCAATGTAGAACTATTAAATAGTTTTATTATCATCGACATTTTTTATACATGGCAACATAGTTAACTAATTTTTAACACTCGAATATACTTCATTTTTTATTGATTAGGCATTTATAATGTTTTCTGGTTTTATACAGTTCCACTAATATCGAGTAAATTAAATTCCCAATGGACTGTTTAATTAGATAGATATACGGTTTCAAAAAAGTCTTGATTAGTATGAATTACCATAGATTTAAAATAACTCGGAGAGTGGAACGAAACGAAACCACAGGGTGTAAGTAGGGTTGGCAAGAGGACGAAGGCTTAACAATTTATAAAAAGTATGGTATACTAAATCGGTAAATATTTATTAATTTGTTTTGTATAACTTTGTTTCACTTTAGGCGATATGCTAATAAATGTTGCTTTATATATTTCAGTCATTCAATGAATATTCTGACTCTTGTATAAGCGGTTAAGAAATTTTGGAAGCTTGAAAGTATTTAAAATAAAGGCCTTTAAAATTGCTTCTCCATTCTATCACAATGTAAATATTTTTGTTATGTACTCTATTTAAAGATACACCGAGCGATGCTAAAATTAAATAACCAACAATTTTCATGAAATACTTTGTGTCAGCCCGATATATTTAATATGGCAGCCCTGTGCGTAACGAACTATCGATAACATTATTAATTAATTGAATATTCGATATTCTCATTATGAATTTTAACGCGCCGCGTTAATGAGCTCAAACACGTAACGATTTGTCTTCCTTATTGACATCCACGCTTAGATGGGTACGTATTTAATTAAAATTGAATAAATTACGCTGTGATTTACTGTAAATTAAGCTGGCGAGAAAAAAAGATGTAACTTTATTTTTAATCGAAGCGTTTAAAATTGGAATGTAGGAATAGTTTATTGATAATGATATCTGATTAATTCCAATTTAGTGTGTTGTTTCTATTTCTTGACTTACAGTGTATCGATGTTTGCAAAATAACGCCAATTAAGACTTAAATATTTAAGACCGGATGTAATAATTTGCGGCACAGATTTATTTAAAAGCACTAAATAAAAGTAATTACAACGCTAATGTATATAATTTAAAATTGCCGCAGGTGCAATTTACATTTCGAACGTGTAATTTGCCTTAAAGATAATTTCCCCAGTTGAGTACACACTTATTTATTAAAAGAGATATTTTTAAGATATTCGTAATTATTTAGTATTGGGACGTGTTCCCGTTATTTATTCTGCTGAACGAATGTATAAGCTTCTGACACTACAGTTAACTCTTTTAAACAGGACTAATCGTAGCTTTTGTGAAGGATCTAATGTATTTTCTTTCATAGTTTTGTCGCTGAGTATATTTCTCTTTCGTACTTGTTGGAAATGTCAGAACTAAAAATTAAGTCAACACAGCGGTCTGGTTGAGCTCACAATTAATAACTTAATTAAATCCCTAAAAATGTAAATAAACATCTTTGACGCAGCCGTTTGATTTGATTACTGATTTACTCGATAAAGTATGACCAACGCAACGATTTCATCATAAGTACCCTTCAAAAACTATTAGTAAGATTTACCAAACTTATAATACGTAATAATATATTAGCTAAGTGTTAATAGGGTCGCAACGGTAAAAACATGGACGCTGCGAGAAATATAAAATAATAACAAATGGCGAAGACAGCTTAAACATTTGAATTATGGCCTTCCATTTTTAAATCGGCTACACTTAAAAGAAACAAATGACAATTCGTTTTATACGTACTCGTTCGAATAGATTAATATTTTTGACACCTCTGTATGCCGCCATGTTGTGGCGTTCCTTTTTTAAGAAGTTTTAAGAAATTGTTTACATTATAAAGATACATCGGTTAAGGTTGAGAAGTGTTGCGTAGGTACGCTTTAAGTTATTTTAATATTACATTATTTTTTACAAGTAGGTAGGTAGTGTAAGGCCTTTGACTATTGAGATTAGCAGACGATTTCGAACAAGCCCAATGGTGGCGAAATTAAATGTATTCTTAAGTTCGTATTAATGTCTATATTTTAGTAGTAACAACCGTTACCAGTAAGTACAAATTTCTAAAGTAGGTACGAACCGGCCATCTATTGTATCACGAAAGCGTAATTAAAATGTTTTCAACGATCTATTCACCAGAACAAAAAAAACAACAAAAGTTTGTACAACACTTCGACTTTTAAAAATGAAGGAACTTAATTATTATACCTTACTTGCCGAGGGCTTTCAAAGATTTAAAAAGACTAAGTGTTAACTTCATAATTTGTTACACGATACATTTATCATATGGCATTTGAATAGATTTCTATGTGTATAAATATTAATTCTGGCTAACGGGCGCGGGCGGCCCGATTTCGTTTATAGCCGGCCAGTATCGCCACTAAATCTTCCGTACTTGTCTAATGTCACTGCGAACGAGACTATATGTAATTTAATGCCTTCAGAATTAACATATTAACATATTTTAACACTTATTGATTGTAGTCTTATTTGTTTTTAGATTTACAAGCTCGGGTTAGGGATGCGCGTTATAAATTATTTTTTATTCTTTTTATGATGAATGCCTGTTCTATGATTATTTTACTTCATTGTGTTTTTTTGAAGCGGTTTCGGTACTCTTTGGTCAGCTTCGAATTATGTATAATGTGGCATTTATAAATGGAAATCTTTTTCATTGATAAATAGCCAAGGTGCGGTGTAGTTACGAAATGAATGAATGAAAATTCGCCAAAATTCTTACATGACTAGTATTAAGTTATTCGCGTTTGGGAGCGGCCCATTCATTCAAATCAATCGCACCTTTTTTTCTGTGATTAATTTGCCGAATACATTTAGAGATCGTCATAAATCAATATCTCATAAAAAATATGCTACTGCTCGCGGCTTTGTTTGTACGGACTTTGGACAAAATTAATACTTCCAATTGCCTTTTAGACAGTTTGACACCGCACCCATGGTTTTTCTGTGCTGCGAGTCGAAGGAAAATATTTAAAGCAAGTTATTTAAATAGAGTTTGAGTTATTATATGTATAACTTAAGAAGAAACGTTTGTGGAGGACATGTTTGGTTTGGAATTAAAATAATTGTTCAATAATAAACATTCAAAGAGTCTGCGAGTGCGTGGCGTAAAGTATCAATAAAATACGAATAAACTATTCGCAAACAACTAGCGCAGTTTATATTTATGGAAGAATTTATTCACACCGTTCAATTAGCCATTGAAAATACTCAAGTCAGGTACCAGGCAATCATAAAATTGAAAGAGTATCGTCCGGCCGCGTGTCATTACTCACGGCCGTTTCCATGCCAATGGCACGTTCGCTACGAGAGCCCTTTCTTATATTTATAAAGCTGTCAATTCCGAAGCCATTTCGGGTTAAAGTGGAAAGAAGCGCAGATGCGCGGACGGTCGTAACTCAGGAAAAAACGTTGTTGAGTCGGTGCGCGGGAAAGGCTCGGCCCGCATTAAATTATTATGATTTATGTGTTTTAGCGAAGCCAGCTCGCCTCCTTAATTATATGTGAAGGTTTAACGAACAAAACCTGATCGGTTTGGAGCGCCCCGATCTGGGCCGTCTCTACTGATGTCTCTATTGTGCCGGCCACCGCTCTCGAATTGTTCTTGTTTGTCTATAGTTTAGTCTTGACTTTGATATTTACGGAACCCTCGGAGGTGCTAGCTGTCGTTTGGTATATTTATTAATGTTGGCTAGTTCAGTTATGAAATAACCTGTGTAGGTATATTGTCAATTAAGACTCGATCTCATTCTGTGAGCGTACTGTGATACCCGACAACGTCCATAATTTTTCCAATCATCTGCAAGCAAATCATCACGACTATAAAACAAAATATGAATACTTAGAATAATATTTGAGTTTAGGTCAATTCTTTTAATAAAAAGATCTCTATTTTCAAATGTTTTCTGGTCAGTCAAACCGAGAAATGAGGTTTTATTATTTTAAGATTTGCCAGCAATGGTGTCCACATTCCAGAAATGTAGTTGCTAGCGGTCTAACTATACCGTTTTCAATTTCCCCGCCATTATCTCGAGACGAAACGCTATAATGTCACTATTGTGATAGGCTGTATGATTGATTGGCCGTGCCATATTTAAGTGACGTCATTTGTCACTAATCTGCATTGATTTGATCGGGGCTATGAAAAGTTATATTATTATGATCTATATTAGTTTCGGAGTTTCTTATTAAGTTCTGCAATGATTTCTTCCTGAATCAACAATTTTAATTTGTAATCTACAGAATACAGGCACGGATGAATATTTTTCCTTGCTACTAGAGAGAACATTAAGAAGAACGTCCTCTAAAGTCTATCAGTCCTTAAATTTTACCTATGTTACAGGGTACGCCTCATGTCAAATCGATAGATTTGGTATAGAGTCCTTTATTAATCGCAATACGGTTATTGGGAAGAAAATTGCTCTTTTTCTCATCAATTTTCCGTTTATTCAACAAACACATAGGCGGTCTAATACCTATGAGGTCGGTTCCCGAGATAAAGTGTGGTTAAGTACTTATGGATAGTTAGTTAGTTTTACCTTTTGGGGAGCCCTAAAAAGCAAGTATCCGTTCAAATCAGCGTTTACAGTGGCCACATTTTCTTTTACTATAATCACGTAGCGAATGTATCCTATGTCACACGACAACGACATGAAAAATATTTATTTGTATTTATGTAGTAACTGTAGGCATATTTTATCTTTGTATTCAGGAGTTACAACACCAGTAGGACAATGTCCTACATTGTCAGGCGCTTCATATTGTCTATGCAGTCAATACAAATAGCTGTGTCCGTTGCATGTTCATTACAATGTTGTTCCACGTATTTTCCTCTTACGTTCCAAAATTCTATGAATGTGATAATGACATATGAAAATATAGATTTTTATTGTATTATAAATTTCTTGACTTTCAACCTGGGCTTGTAGGTGGTGAAATGGTTCGAAATAAAGTTCCAGAGTAATAAGTTAATTTGATTGAATGGGAATTTGATTATGACGGGGGCTAGCCTACTGAGGGTCTACAGAGAAGAAAGAAGAAGGTCTTAAAGTAACATTTATCATTATGGTCGTGGAAGCATTACAACGCTATTCACGATGTAGAGCGACATCTCAATATTACTTTAAGACGTCACGGCATTCCCATGCCCTAGCCAGAGTCGCGCAGAGCATGCGCGTGCGATCCCGTGACTCCGGTTAAAGCAGTAGAAGGTGCCCGGGGTGTATTTCGTCGGTGAAAGTCCTATATATCCCCACGCTGTGCCCTGGACGTGGGTTGAAGTCATTAGCTTTTCACCCCGGAAAGCGAAAAAGACTCTCTCATGTCCTATAATTCTTAGCAGATTGTGTAGATGTGATGACTCGCAACCCCGCCGCGTCAACTCATGACTAGAACTCCGGTTTGGTCCGCAACTAGTCGGGCAATCCCGATAAACACGCGTGAGCAAACCGTTGCATAATAAAATAACATTCTTATTGTCTTGGTTAGTTTATTATCGGATTTTTTAAGTATTTGCATTGAACAGTAACACATGAATGCGGTTTTCTTAATCACCGCAGATGTTAAACAGTTGTTAATGATCGTTTACTCTAGGTTTATGATGTGGATATAAAAGATATTTATTTTGTCCGCCGCCGCCTATAGTTTAATTTTTGCCTAGCCTTTTCTGAAATTTCTCTAGTTTGTCACTCCTCGTAGGAAAAATCTGCTTCTGAAGAAGCTTCTTATGAAAATCCATTCCCAATCCCAATAATTTCGATATTCACAATTAACTTCAATATGAAATTCGACAAAAAAGTTTTCATTAAACTATTATTATAAAAGAAACTAAAAATTTCTACAAATTACTCCGCATTTTATGTAAATGGATGTACTCTAAGTAAAATGTGATAATAATAACCTTCTTACTTGTCAATCCGATTCGCCATGCCACAATCAAGTGGAAATTCTGTGTGCTCACCCGACTTATGTGACAAACTCCGCATGCAAAAACCGACTTTAACTAAACAGTATAAACGCTAGATTTGACTGAGGTCTAATTTGAACAAACTGAAGAAATTCTAAGCTTTATGCAGTTAGAAATAAGGTCGATTTTATCGTGTCGTATGCATATGTACAGTCAGATAGAAATCTCTCGCGAGCCGGTGACCGCATGTTATAATGACGTTGTCGGCAAAGAAGTCATTATTCATTTTTTTAATACAGTGTTTTGTTGAAACGACATTTTCACTAGCGTAATCACGATTTGTACAGGCAATATATCAAGGTAATAAAAGCCACATTATAAGCAAGCGGTAACTGTTGATGGTTTTCAATTGGATGTCTTCATCGTGTTGTTTTATACCCACTCACTCAATCAGTGAGTAAATTAAACTTGGAATTATTATCGCGAATGAGGGAAGGTATGATTGACGCATTTTTTTGCTGATACGCGTTGAATCAACACGTATTTAATATTGATCGCGAGTAAACAGGTGCGAGTAATTATGGGAATCGATTGCGACGGAGATAGCAGGGAATATCCGCTCGCTGAACGGTAACAGAAGGCTTTATGAATGAGGTTGATTTACTTGCTGAATAGACAGTTAAAATATAGTCTTAGTTGCTAATGAAAATCTGAGAATCTTCTTGAATTTCTAGTATCAACTTTCAACTTTCAAAAACTTTTTTTTAATATATCTTCATACACGGTTATCTGCATATACTTGCCTATTATTCTTAAGTATGAAACATCCAAATTAATTGTATTTCAAAACACAATCTTCACAATACAAGAGGATACATTTCGGGTGCAATACTAAAACTTTCTCATTGCATAAACGGAAAACTGTAAGTTGTAACTCACGAATACAAAGTAAAGGAACCGCAACAAATAATAGTTTCCGACTGTACCTCTGAGTTACGACAACATACTTCAGGAGGACAAACATAATTCGTTGAAAGAAAACTAAGAAACAAGCCATTATCAACTTTAGTCCGTTGAGTTAAGGTTGATGTAGGGTTTTTTGGGTGTGAGTTTAAGTTTGTAAGGTGCGTAAACCCGCTGAAATAGCGCCAGCGATGGCTCAATCAATGGAGAACGACTGTGGGTGTTTTAGACGTGTCGTCGGTAAAACAATTTCGCTTTACAATGTACGAGACAGACTGCATTCTTGGTCAAAGTCTTTTTGCATCGACTGTACTTTTTGCCGAGTTTGTAGACGGTGTTGTCGACATTACTAGAGTTACTATTTAAAAAATCTACTATTACCATTTGACTATCATTCATTTTTAATTTAAAGTTGTATTCCTGAATGATACCTATTTAATAACGGTTTACTCACCCATATTTATTTGGATAGCCCGACTAGCTACTTTCAGACCCAACCGGAGATCTTAATTTTAAGCTGTGCTATTCTGCGCTGTAGGAATTTGAAACATTATAAAATGCATACTAATTCAATTTAGCGCTACCATGTTTAGTTTTGAACTTATATTTTAGAAAATCAACTTTGTAGACGTGATCTTATTAGAGTTCCGCTACATTCAAATTGACTGTTATCAACCAGATTTTATAAACAGAACCCGTCTAAAGATAGAGCGCGAGAAACACTTGCAATCGGGTAAAAAGAGACCTTGATTAACACTGCTCCCGTTTACTCAAATGTATAAGGTGGCAAGCCAAGATCAAATATTTTCGTACAGATTCTTTTTACAAATTATTCAATACGAGGTTGATTCAAAGAGGTTTATAACCACTTCCTCATCACCAAGGACCTTGACACACCGTTTACATACTGGTCGCCAATCATTTGATTATGATTGATTGGACATTTATGTATTTCTTGTTTAGCGTCACTTCACAGATAGAATTGAATTTAATTGAACATCCAAGGTGAGAAAGATTTGCATTTTTATGTGTTTGGTTAGTTACGTTCTACGCGTGACTTAATAAGTTTATATTTTTATATGTAGGCTGGTGATTAAGAACATGTGGAGTGGGGATTTGAAATCTGTTTTTAGTAATTTTGATTGTCCATTAAAATTGTGATAAGCGCTGTCTATCCGTAGTTGTTGACATCCGATGTAAGCGTAAGTTATTTAGTACGTATTTCGCCTAACCATTTATTCTTAAATTACTGAAAATTAAATGGATCTTCCTCTACTTACATTTTACTAAATCTTCTCTTTCGCCGACCGCCGACCGCCGACATTCCGATCCATAAAGAGTATGTATACACAGTCGGATGCAGCAACATTATTTTCTAGAAGCTGGTCAAAAAGAAAAAACAAATACAAAAAACGTTTTGAATAAAACATTTATTAACGTAGCAACTTATATTAAACACGATTATTTGTATGTCACAAATGTTATTCAAAATAAAAGTCAAAACACACTTTGATACATCCTAAATGCATTAAATAAATCGAAATACTGATAACTATATACAAAATTCATGTAGCTATTGGCCAATTAGTTCCTTTACTATGTTCTTAAAAATCAAGCTCGTCGCCATGACTGAAAGAGATAGCGCACTAATCTCCCCATTGCGTCCTCTCGCTTCCACAAGCCAATTCACTTTATGTTATAACTAGCTGTTGCCTGCGACTTCGTCCGCGTGGATAGAAGATATAAGTTATGATTTATACCTGCCCTGCTTTTTCCATTGTATCTTCGCTCCTATTAGTCGCAGCGTGATGGTATATAGCCTAAAACCTTCCTCGATGAATGGTCTATTCAATACAAAAAGATACAATTTGAACCAGTAGTTCCTGAGATTAGCGCATTCAAACAAACAAACAAACATCCTCTTCAGCTTTATATATTAGTATAAGTATAGATATAGAATATAGATAGTGAAGCTCAGGACATGAAGCTTAATCTTCACGGAATCGTTAATCAATATGATGTTCAAGAAAGTGTTAAGTATACACGTATTTCTGCGCTTGCGCCGCTCGTTGCAATCAAGTAGTTAATAGATAAAGCTAATATAGACGTCTCAATTATAGGGCTGTTACCTACGGAGCTTATTTTCTCTGGCAAAGGTAGGTTTATCGAAATAAGATTTTTCAATTCTAAGAAATATTTAAATCTCCAAAAAAGACAGTTTCGTTCAGAATTAAGGTAGATATGTGCCTGTGTTTATGACTAAAATTATGTCGTATTGTCTTGGAATTGATTGTTAGTAGAGTGTAGTAGGTTAAGCTAAATTAAGGATTCCAAAAATAGTTGGCAAAGTACTTTTAAATTTCGAAAACAAGCGAAATGTGATGGTGCCATGAAGAATAATTTACTTAAACATGTCACTATTAATATGTCAGTATTTTTTATATATATTGGCATCACTGACCATTGTACTACCTGAAGTAATTTTGCGTGACCAACTGTTTAGACAAACATAAGAAATATTGCAAGTACTGTATAATAAGAAACTATTGTTTTTTTCCAAATCTCGATCAGCAATCCAACACTTCACTCTTTCAAATTACAAGATACATGAGGTAGTCACAACAGCTATGTGATCGTTAATCAAGCTCGCGCAGTGTTGGATGCGCAGGCGCAGCTCCACGTGATTATAGTTAATAGAGACGGCACAGATATCTTACTGACCATCGGGTGGGAGGATCGATGTTGGCCGTCGGGAATACTGTGAAGTAATTTGTTGTTTTGTAATTAATTTGTTTGTTAAAGTCTGGGGGTAGTATTAAAAGGGATTGTTAGATTAGGTAATGGAAAGAATTAGATCCAATTTCAAATTAGATTCAGAAAGAATTAGATTCGATTTCTTTGCTATTAAATGATGTAACGGTTTACTCACGCGTATTTATCGGGGTAGCCCGACTAGAGTTCGACTCGCGATCCCGCCGCGTCTGCTCATGATTAAGGACTCCGGTTGGGTCCGAAACTAGTCGGGCTACCCCGATAAATACGCGTGAGTAAACCGTTACATCATTTAATAATGAATCATTCTCACGACAGTTACTATCAGATTTCTTTGCTTCTCAAGAATCCTTCTTGAGATAGTTCAATTTCAAAGTGATTCAGACAGGCTCTGATATTATGATAGAAATAGAAAACTTCCTTTTTTTTAAGTCGGTTAAATATTAAGTGATTATTTCCAATCCATCCACTGGCACAAAACTGCCAATTAGGCCAAATATCTACATCGATATCATACTTAAGGCAACGTCTAACTTCAACAAACTTGATACCAAATAGGTGTAGTTCTGTAGGTACATCAACGGGCGCGGATCCCTCACATTCCCGTCGCAGCGGGGCGCACGCGCAGCGGGGAGCCTCGTTATTAGCACCTCTGTGTTCAAAGCGAGAGCCGACATCCCCCCTCCCCCCCGTCAGGTGAATACCTCACACCCTCGCCTGACAGATAAGTGAAACACTTTTTGATGTTAGTCATTGTCTATTTTTGGGGTTACATGATGTTACATCTATATATACCCCAGGTTTTAGGGTAAAATTTATTTCTAGGGCTCCATACCTTAAGGGTAAGAATAGACCCTTGTATAACGCTCCGCTGTTTATCAGACGATTCTAGCGTTTACCGCCAGGCTGTATCGCAGCTAATTAGAATAA
Organism: Trichoplusia ni; assembly: GCF_003590095.1. Classification (NCBI taxonomy): domain Eukaryota; kingdom Metazoa; phylum Arthropoda; class Insecta; order Lepidoptera; family Noctuidae; genus Trichoplusia; species Trichoplusia ni. Next base: position 15,197,058 of record NC_039480.1, on the reverse strand, counting down.
AAATCGAGCTTAAGTGACAGTTCATACTGGTCATAACTTGGCGAGTGAACAAACTCTTTAGCTTATAGGTAATATTCTTTTTACGGAAGCCTGAGTGTCGAGACTAAGACTTGCATTTGTCCGGGTTAAAGAGAGTCCTATGTCCTATATTTTTGCAGTTATGGTTACGAGCCACCGTAGTAGTAGCCGGTAGTCCTGATGCGATAGGATGGGATGGTGATAGTAATAATCCAGAAACCGTACCTAAAGAAACACATTACTGCAACGTTTAAAAAATGCTTGAAAAAAGGCTTAGTGAAAATTAAAACTTTATATTTAAAGATGTATGTTTGCTGTCATCACCAATAGTTCGTTTTACCATAACGCTTTATAATGCATCGTCAGTTCCTGTCCCTCTATTTCATCCACAAGATACTCTGATATAAAGCTTTTACTGTCAATTTGATCACTAATATCATGTCAATGCCGATGTTTAAGGTCTTGACAATAGAGTCAGTTATAGTTTTGATCAACTGTGTTTTTACTGTGGCATTAATGAGCTTTTTTAAGCTCTTAATACATATCTTTTGCAGGTGCTGTAATTTATGAGAGCTTCTTCGATAAGTTGAATCCTGTTAGAAATTGCTTTACTCGTCTATATCGTATGTTAATCTCAGTAGTGTAGAAAATTGTTTGTAATAAAAAAAAATAGAATAAAATAAGTTAGTATTTCATGCATGGTAAGTGCTTTACTAAATTTACTTGAAAAAAAAAGCGATAAACGAATTTAGGGTACGAGAAAATTGCGATACTTATAACCGACGAAAAAAAGGATACATACTCGTACTTTAAAATTGTACATCATTAAATACATATAATATTTTTTAATTTATTTCCTCTTTTTGTAGATAGTAAAAATAACAGCTCTATTAAAAGAAATCAAATTAAAACACGTCTTAACTGCGACTAAATCAACGCTTCATATTTTTTTATTGTTGTAGTCTCATCGTAGATTTACACTTACATCTTTTTTGCAATTCACTTATATCCAATTAAAGTCCGACCGTAAAATGTACAATTGCACATAATAAAATAAATAATAGTTGATGGCACATTAAAGTTTAATAGCAAAAGCTCCACTCCGTACAATACTGGAGAAGTATGAGACATTATTTTGGTCACATATGGGAGAGGTTAAAACGCGTGGATTTGTACTTAATTCAGTACTTTAAAATTATTAAATTGTAATAGCATACATTTGCCTTGAAAATTTTGTTTAAATTGTACTAAATACAATGTTTATTCTAATAATACTGGCCAGTTTGTATCGCAAGTTATGCTCCTTCTGTAATTAGTATGCGCTAGCGCACCATCGCGTGCGCACACCAGGCGCCGAGGTGCGCAAGCGCAGGCCGCTGATTGGCCGGCCGGCCTGCCCGCCCAGTTCACACGCCAACGCACAGACGCACCCAAAAACAATGATCACAAAACCACACATTAATTAAACAGAAAAAAAACATAACCCAGTGATAGAAAATTGGGTCTTAATTGCAAGAATTATTAAAATTACTCCCCAAAAGAGCGGTTTCGAACATTTTTTTTTGTATTTAATTACAAAGCCAGTAGTTATTAGAATGGTCATTATGAATAGTTTTCGTGTAAAAACGCAATTAAAGATGTCGTTGCTCGGTGAATGGACTGCACCAATTAGTTTCTGTGGGCAATTGTATGCAAAGAATTCGACTTTCACCGGCACCGCTTATTTAAATTAAAACATTAATGGAATAAGTATAGTTCATTTGAAAGATCTGAATTTATTAACCTTGGGTTTTTGAATCAACTGAAAAATTGAATATATCTGACGTTTTTCTACTCTACTGGTTACACAGTCTCGCGCAAAAACGTCTCTACATTTTTGTGCTATTGATTAGCTACGAAAGTTGAATATACTACACAATATTAGTGATATTATCTACATAACAAACTGTACTTATACGCATAAAGACAGGTATTTAAATAGATTGATCAAAAAAAATGAATATAAAAATTAAATTAAAAAAAAAATAACTTAAAAGTCCTAAAGCCTGGCTTTAGGTTGACTGCATAGATCTAATGAAAATATTGACTGGTATGCTCTTATATTAACAACCCTCGAATTTAGGAAAAGTAGTAGTTTCTTAGGTTTACGCGAATGTTAGACATTGAAATGAAACAACTTTTACGGATTTTATCGCGGTTTAATTAGGGCAGACTGCCCGTGACCATGATACCTGTAAAGGTTTCGAAACGTCGGGAACTAAAATCTAAAATTAAACCGCGATAAAATCCGTAAAAGTAGTTTCATTTCAATAGGAAAAGTAAATAAAGTTGAGTATTGAGCATTGATTATTAGTTGCTGATTTGATTTAACTTATTCATGGAATGTTCCGAGATATGAATATTACAAGAACTGAATGTTTTTAAATAATCACAAACAAGAACCGGTCAAGTGTCAGTCGAACTCGCGAAACTAAGGGTTCTTACAAATGTCCGTCAGAGATAAACAGAAATGGGCACGTGTTAGGTGGGCTTTTTCCTTAAGGCATCATCATCGGCTTGCAGTGCAACCGGATTCAGCTAACGACCAGTGTTTTACAATCAGCGACTGCCTATCTGACCTCCTCATCCCAGTTACCTGCTCAACACGATACCCCTTGATTAGACTGGTTGTCAGACTTTGAAGCTTCTGACTATCTATAACGACCGTCAAAGATGTATGAATAACAGCCGGGACCCATAATTTAACGTGCCTTCCGAAACACGGAGGTACTCGTTATGACAAAGATTGTTACCCTTCTACGCACCGACCACGTCATGCGTAGCTTAACCTGTGATCGACTCACCTGTGCAGGTATAGTTTACCCACGCTTTTTTCTTCAGGCACGGGGCCCTAAAACAGGCCTAAGTCATTAAACTACAGTTTAAATACTTTTAGAAGTTTAAATAGTCATACGTTACATGTTCGTGTCAAATCAGATATAGAAAGAATATAATAGCTGTTCATTTGAGCGGGAGGCGTGTAGCGTCAGTGGAAATTAAAAAGTTCACATTTAATAATACTCAGGCATAAGTAGAAATTATTAGTACTTTTCTATGTAGGTACCTGAATTGGTCGACTCACTATTTTTTTTACTAAATAATGTTCAATGGTTGGTAAATACGTATCTATACTAATATATAAAGCTGAAGAGTTTGTTTGTTTGAACGCGCTAATCTCAGGAACTACTGGTCCTAATTGAAAAATTATTTTTTGTGTTGAATAGACCAATCATCGGGGAAGGCTTTAGGCTATAAGCTATCACGCTGCGACTAATAGGAGCTAAGATACAATGGAAAATGTGAAATAAAACCGGGCAGGTATACATGAATCATAAGTTATATCTTCTACCCACGGGGACGAAGTCGCGGGCAACAGCTATTAAAAATATAATTTCAGTATCTTTGTATAATCTAGAACAACATCCAATACTTTTTTGGTAATGTGTAGGAAAGGGTCGAAGATTTTTCATTCTTTATTATAATGTCTGTACAAAAAATCCTAAAAAAGTTAATTTACATAATTAATCTCAATCTCTCAAAAGATCGCTCAATTTAAAACATGTGAATGATATGAAAATAACGCCGAATCATCTGATTATATTTACAAAATCTACATCCGACAGAAATTACACTTCAGACTCAAAACATATCAATAACTAACAAAAGAAAAACTACAAATAGCAAATCATAACTGTACGCCCACTAACAACTACCAACCCTAATTAAATACTCACACACAGACACTAAACACACACACATACAAGCTTACGATCTACAAATTATATACAAACATATCTTAACACGCACACATGTAAGAACAGCCGCGTATAACTTATTAACACATCACAAGTCTGTACAACGGGACTCGGGAGAATTATTATTTAGCCTCTTAATAATGGAGTCATCATTTCGGCCATGACAGCTCACACCTTCAGACGTAAGGCGAATTGACTCTCTTTATTATACTCTCCGGCTGTTTTTGTTTTTTTTTTGTTTTATTTATTTTTTTGTTAACTCCATGTTCGGTTTACGATCTCGCTTTGAGCCTGCCGACGCGTCGTGAAGGTGTTAAACAGACCACGGTATAAGATAATCTAAATTGTTATACACCTTTAATGAATTGAACGTAAAAATAATTAAGATAATGAACTAAGTTTAACGATTTGTTAAGAATGGTCGACAAGTTTAAATATAATCGTTTGTGCAGTGATAATGCTATTGTTGTTATTGATTTTGGATTTCGATTTTGATATCTTTGTTAACGTTGCCTTTATTAAGAGGCTTTAAGATTCGTCATGATAAATTTTATCTGTGGCTTACGTAGTTTTTGCTTTTTTAATTTATCTTTTTACCACTTTGCTTGATCGTAATTGAGCTCAGGTGATTGTTTAAGTTTAGCTAACTATTGACTTGGTGTGTTTCTTCATAGATAAAAAAATAATATCTGAAGCTTTTTGGGCTTAGCTGGTGAAACTAATTACACACCATTTGTTAAGGCATATTTGCCTTAAAAAGTCTTACAACAGAGAATCTGAATTTTGGTGTGTCATTTTATATAAACACATATTAATTAAATAAACGACTGATTTATTTCAGTATAGTAGTTAAGTCATGTTTTATTTTTAACTGATTTTTTAGACAAGTTTGTAGTTCTTTTCAAGTAAGCGAATCAAGTGTTGAAAAACCTTAATAAGTAAAATTATTCATTTAGAATACATAAATGAAACAAATGAACATGAAACTTAGAACAAAGGTTTATATTTAAACGGTTCCCCTGACATCTGCCAGTTATTTTCAGTTAAATTTTATGATGATTGTTTACGCTACGGTTATGGCAACTGGCAACCCCGATAGAATTAGGTACATATGGCATATAAACGAGACTTCTGATTACAGTTCTAATTATTAACGTCATTATTAATGTCATATATTTTGTTTTAGACTTAGAAGATATTAATTGGGTTTGGCTTGGTGGTCACCAATCGATTGCGGTAGTTTGCATCGCGTTCCTGTGGTCTCAGGTACAAGGGAAGAGTGAAGCACTCCGGAGGTTCTAGCCGGTAGGAGTTCTGCATACTTCTTCGCCTTTCCCAGGGCGGAGAAAGTCCATGAGGAAAACCCCAGGTAAAAAATGTTGATAACATCACCAGTCGGCTATCAAACGAATAAAATTATAGTACGACCTTCATAGAACCGTCTCCTTCCGTTTTTGCAATAAAATATCCGACCTTGTAAGAAAATGCAAAATCATTTCTATAGCGGCTTATTGAAATCTCAATCATCTTAATATAAGATGAATATAATTGAGATTTCACCATATCAACATACCGTATACAAAATTTCACGGTTCTTTCAAATAATTTAACAAAGGATTGATCCCGAAGGCGGTTCACAGCTAATCGCTCTTATTGTCCGAATCAATAAGGCATCGGATGCCTACCATGATCTTTTTAAGTGGGAAATGTGTACTTGTTAGAAAGAGATGGCGCTCTACACGGCGTTAGTGGCGTCTCGCTTTCACAACCACAAAAGTCTTACGTAACTACTTTACAAGGTGGTAGTAAGTGTTTAGCTATCCTATAATCTGACATCATTATAACGTATTGTGATAAAATATTATGTTTTTTGACAACTGTTATTAACGGACGATTTGTTAGGCTTTCAACTATTCAAGATAAGGATTTATAATAAGGATTGCCCAGTTTTGAGACAACTAGTACAAGTTGAAAGAACCCTCAAGTTTATTTGTTGCTCAACCGATTTCTTTTTCTTTGGCTTATTTGTACAGACCCTCAATTGTCGCGAGCCGCACCGCTTAATTAATTTTTCTCTAAGGCAGTGTGTTTTTTTACAAAATATATCATCTTTCAATGTAAGTGCTATTTATAAAGTAAGCGGTAAGAAGTGCGATTAGACTACATCTTGTAATCACAGCATATCGTAAGGGATTATTAACTGTCCGACTTGTAACGGATCAGTCTCCTGCAGCTACTAGCTTGTGTCGCGGGGGTTCCACAAACATTCAAGTCCCAGCCAAGCCCTAATACGACCAAACGGGACAAGCAGTCGTGGATAGTGTAACTTGCAGTGATGTTACTTTATTAGTTATTCCCACAGTTTAACAATTTAGGTGACCCAAATATATGAGTAACATCCAATTTTTTATACCGTAGGAGTGAGAAGGCTAAATATTAAAAGCGCTTACTCTTATTTTGGAAAGAAAACAAAAGATGGAACTCAGGTTTACTGTTTAGTATTCCCATTTTTGTTTTTAAATACACTATTTAATGAGAGAAACTGATAAAAAAAATAAGGCACTTTAAATACAACGTTTAGGCACAGTTATATCTGTTTCAAACTTAGAACTGGGCATGTGTATCAGGCTAACTTATTGCCTATACATATCAGAATTATCAGATCTGCAACTACATATGTGCATAATAATTCTATCTTTGAAACCCTAGTTCACATAAATACTTAGACCTTTGTTTAGTCCTAGCTACCGAATTAGGTTAAGTAACCAGTAATGGTAGATTAGTGTGATAATTAAACAAATATATAAATAAACTATGAGTAAGGACACTGTACTTTTTGCTTTGTAAGTAAGGAGGTCTGGCTACAAACAGTTCCATTAAAAACAGCTTCCCTTATAGCCAAGCTCTTATTACTATTTTAGTACCTAATAAAGCAATTTAGAATAATTACAAGATTTAATGCCGTGGGTCTGCCTCCACCCCCTTAAGTTATGTAACTACAAATGTGGAAGAGGGACAGAGAACACTCCGCGTAGAGCGGCATCTCTTTTTAACAGCTGCAGTTATATTACTTTTAAATATAGTAGGCCCTCTAAACGTGTCTGGAAAGCGACTTGTTTCGCCAATCTAGTTATTCTAAGCGATTGAAACCAGTTGAGAATATTAATTAAGTGGCTCAAAGAATCTTGTTAGGTTTCACTTATCAAAATATTAATAAATCCAATATACGTGAGGTCGACCGCTTGATAATCGTGATGCACGTTTGTAAATTTATTGCTTTATTAAAATTAAACTTAGTTTTTTTTGTTAAGTAATAATTATTGCATCAAGTATCTGGTAATTTTTCTACACGAATACTTCATGAAGCCTTGTGCATTGGGTTTTAATTAGGACCAAGGTTGGATCGGGAATGCATTATAAACAATAGGTCACATAGTACAGACACGTTGAAATGGCGTTCATAATCTCAACATATATGGATCTTAGGGTCAATCCCTGAATATGGAGACAAAAAATATAACTAAATAGTCGTAAGTAAGCAAACGTCTGAAATTACACTATACCGTACTTCAGTCACTTTTCATTGTCAAGTGTGACTTCACAGGGCAAAGGTCATTTAAAAAAAATAAGTTAAAAAATAATTGACGTAACTTTTAAATGCTATTGAAATCCAGCTAAGCTTCACTTCTAGATACCTCTTTAAATATTATATACCGTAAAATGGGGTGAATAGAGTTTCAAGGGGTGAATAGAAAATAGTGTGTTTTAGGGGTTTGCAGGAATTCTTTTTTACATAAAAGTGGTTAAATACAATTACTTCATGAAATGCTTGAGAATTTTTGTATAATCTTTATTTTGTCTTGCTAAACGTCTGTATTTTAATAAAAACTCTGTTTCCATCCACGCCAAAAAACCCCTATTCACCCCGTTTTAACGATATCTATTCTCATGTACCTAATACACAAATGGTACAACATATACCTAGGTTGTTTTTCCTCATATTAAAAGTTGGGTCGCTTGAGTCTATAACACGAGTACCTCATAAGTACTTTGCTTTAACAATTCCGATAGTATTTTTTTCTTTCTTACCCACACCTATTACGATATGGATTAAAAAGATAAAAATGGATGTTCGATTAACACAAAGGAATCACTGAAACTTTTGCGGCAAATATCGATTCGAAAATCTGCTTGACTATAATTCTAGTTTAAACTGGAACTTTTTATGTACTCGTTTCTAGTTTAATTTGTAGGTAGTTAGTTTACCTTGAAGTATTAATTTATTACTTTCTTTTTCTCCTGTTTTATCCAATAACATTTTATCAAAATTTGGTTTTATCGAAACTTTCCATCAACTTTTTGTCATTACAAAAAAATAAGAATCCCAACATACATTAGAGAACAGTTGGATCCGATCAGTATTGTAATTGAATTGTTCATCTTTTTCTAACCGTTAATAGAGTCATTCGGTTTTCGGTGATCTGTGACTGTGACCAATATCATTAACTAAACTCCTAACACATCCACACTAATCACAATTTATACACCAATATATAATTAATGAATTAACGTCATTTCGAACATATCAATTTCTATAAAACACCTACATTATGTGGGAAAGCAGCAAACAAACATATTTATACCAACTTATTACCTATCCAGCGATCGTACGTTCTATTAATAATTATTATTCCTTTCGTAAATTGCCTTCCAATATGGAGTGTCAAACAGGATTTCGTGAAGATAGGTAATACAAATACCTCGTTATATCGTATGGGCGATTTTTATAGCGTTTCATCGAAGCTTTTCTGATTAACTCATAATTTATTGTGATGGAGAAAGCGTGGTGTTGATGCCGACCTCTGACTGCGGGCGATAACTTAGGATGAGGCTACGTTGATAAATTGTCTATATTTTGCAATTGGAGACAAAGAGGTTTGTACAATGAGTTTTAATAGCCCATTTCGTTTTATGGCTGTTTTGTACCAGGTTGATGACTGCTTTAAAGCTTAGAATGGATTCGAATAAGTCTTTTTCTTAATTTAATCTTTAATTAAGATTCAATAATTAATTAAGGAAACGACGACAATACTATCTAAATTTTATATTCGAAACGATCAATTCTGAACAACAATAAGATTTATGTAGTACTCACTATCATAAATAATGTTTAACCACTGCAGTTACTCGAAAAGAAAGATTCAAAGCTTTATGTCTGTGACAAAACAAAACGAAATGTATGGAAACCTTAATTAAAATACATAAAGTGTCAGTTTACCGGAGAAACTAAATAATTAGCAATAAATTTATTATTAATTTACTGCAGTCTGTTAATTAAGTTTCAGTCGTCATACAATGTTATTTAATTACGGTTGTGTGTCCGTCTGTCTGTCTGGCTGGGTTATTGCGCGTGCGCACGTACACTTTACGCTGACAATGTATCATGCGCGTGACTTCTATTACCAGTTATGGGCCTTCGCGTGTGTGGAGGTTAACACACAGCGGTTCAACATTAACTTCGTACCTTGCAATGTTTTAGAGGTTTTGCGACGTTTCTCATTTATGAGACGACGTGTCCCAGACAAGGTATGATCACTATACAATATCCAGTTTATGCGTTGGTACTAGGCGTTTGGTAAATAAAAAACAGAAATACGAAGATGGATTTACTCGGTAAGACGTCTCGGGGTGCATTCAATTCAGTGAGTCTTCTGGAACGTCAAAGAAAAGTAGTTTATTGGTCATTTTTAACTGAACGGCAAAACAGTACTGCACGGTAATGTTAACAGGTTTCAATAAGCTTCGTTCTTTAGACAGAAAAGACGATTTTTTTTTATTTGCCTTTTGTTTTCTCTTTTAAATTTAATTTGTTTTGCAAAGCTGGTCTTTTCGATTAATTGAATAGAAAACTCATTTTCATAGCGTCACACGGAACCTTGCAGTCTTAGGTACGTGTAACAATTGCATTGACTAACGATATTAAGGCATTTCTTAGATAATTAAATTTCAAAGAAGAGATTATTCATATTTAAGCGTGAGGTGCAGGGTCAACATTTAATTAATAAAGGTGATAGTAATTATAATAAAAATAACGTATTACAAGTGCCGGGAACACAAGACTTGAGCACGCTCGATGGCAATCGTAAAAACTGATCCCCGCCTCATTGGACGCACTGTGCTGTGGTGTTGCACTTGCTTGGACAAAATTGTTTATTACTAAATTAAGTTCTGTAGTATAATGTTTTACTTTTAAATAATATGTTTTGTAAAGAGGTGTTTAATGGGAAAAGAATTTTTGATTTACATTTTATTGAAATTTCAGTTAATCTGTAAACATTAAAAAGTTCTGATAGTAGAGATTTTTTACCAAATAATCACCCTTGTATAAATTGTATTTCATGTTGTGTCTATCCCACTATTTTTTTATCATTTGTACATTAACTTTGAAATAAAAATACCTAATTAAATAGTGTCTTAAAATCATTATTTACTTAAATTCCCAGCATCCAAAAAAAATAATTGTAACTATCAGCTACCACTAAAAACGAACAGGCGCTGTACATAGAAAAGACAAAGAAACCGCTTTCAAAACTTACTTCGAAGTGAGCAAAACTTCACCCAATGCAGTAGTAAGATAATTTTAAAGTATGCAGTGCATGATCGCACAGTGCGCCGGCAACATTGGCCAATTACATAAAAGCGTTTCATTTGCCGCTGCAAAGTGTTATTGTGTGACCCCGCGCGATACCATCGACCATGGTTCCACACTGATCTGTTCCACTTGTCACTGAATATTCGGCACTCAATTATGTCACTTCTTTCATATTGAGTTACATCTTTGTTTAAACAGTTTTGTGTTATAGTGGCGTGAGATTGTTGTTCGTCATAGGATAAATTTAAACAAAATATTTTTGTAAAATTCCACTTCTGTCTTCCCTTATTTTAAGAATCCTGAAAATCTTGTTGTAATCCCAAAGTAGCCTAGTTTTAATAAAGAGCATTTTTTAAAAATTATTAACTACGTTTAATTTTGAGCAGTCATTCAAAGTTGCAAGTGGAACGGAGTGTATCTGGCGGTCGAACCGAGTGAGAGATTCGAAACAAATGGCCACGTATGCCTGTATTAATTAATGAATGCCATTACTCTTGTGCTTATCCAGGCTCACTGTAGCACAGACTTAGCTTTGTTTTGGAGTGAAAAGGCCAAATATCAGGGCACAGGATATTCAGAGATATGACCTCCTCTATTACAAGAAGAATACTTCGGCACTCTATATGTGAATATTAGGCAGGATAGAGTACAAATGCTCCTTGAATCAAAGGGTTCTGACGGTTCTGTTTTAGGGATCGGTAGCCAAATCTGAAAGCTAGAAATTTTGAACTTATATGTATTTCCGTTGCTGCTGTAATAACAAGTAAAAAATCGAGGTAAAGCAACGCTTACTACGTTCACTCATTGAGAGAATCACATTTTTTTTATTAGTACGGAATCCATTTGATTTGCACAAGCCCGGTTTTAATTATTTCATCCTCCACATACCGAATGAAGCAAGAACAAAAACGTTATTACAGTTTAAACGAAAGATATACAAACATCCTTCACAAACTGGTTCAAATCGTTGTTTGCTTTCAAGTTGCTCAATCCACTTAGCCAATAGTGAAGTGACAGAGGAAAAGATATACAGAGATAAACTTCTTGAGTAATTGCTCTGATTTGCTTGACAAGAGCAGAGGTTAGTAATTCATGTTCATATTGAATTAGTAATGAGTGTTTTAGATACGGTACTCTGATATAAAGACTTGATGTAAACTTCTTAGATTTCCGCAAACAAAATAAAAAACATAGGTACTTACAAAAGGGAAAGGGGAAACAGATCTTTCTACTTTTGGCTTCAATTTTGCTTTAATAGAAGTCCAAAATACTAGATTCGATTTATTAGAATCCCTACTAATATTATAAATGCGAAAGTAACTCTGTCTGTCTGTTACGCTTTCACGTCTAAACCACTGAACTAATTTTAATGAAATTTAGTACAGAGATGGAGTTGACCTTGAGAAAGAACAGTTTTTATCCCGGACTTTTGAAGAGTTCTCTTGGAAACGCGATATAACCGACCTCGACGCGGGCAAAGCCGCGGGCGAAAAGCTAGTACTAAATAAGGAAGAATACTGAATATAATTATCACATTTATCTAGCTTTAAGTACAGAAGTTCTTTAATAATCGTCATTATAGTTTCAATGAAAGCTCCTTTCTCTTACACCTTTGCTGAGAAGTATTAATCCTGCATTAACACTATTGGAACTGAGAAATAGTCCTTCCGTTCTCTACTCAAATCTCCCTGAACACCTTAGCTGTGATTCTTTTATTTTTTGGTTGCTGGCCGTATGCTCCACACATTTTTTTTGGCTTCATGAAGACAACAGGATCTGCACAATGTGGGCCCATAATCAGATACTTACTCACCAACTTTAAATATTACAATTATTAAGCTGTAAAACTTTCATCTACTTACATCATAAAAAAAGTTTGAAAAATAGTTGACTTATCGGCAAATACACGTTCAGAAGTTGCACCAGGCCGCTATATCCGCCTTCCGCGTTCATTACTCTCAGCTTTTTAAAGTAACTATGTTTCTAACCTATCATATTTATGCTAGCTAACACTTTAAGTACTCTAATGTTCGTCTCTACAGTTTCAATTAAAGCTTGTTTTACGATTATTTTACGAGTTAGATACGTTTACCTTTATACATTTATATTGTGAGTACAAATCCGTACGATGTCACAGATCCACTACAAAACCTATCCTTTCAAAATATATTCTTAACTAGCTGTTGCCCGCGACTTCGTCCGCGTGGTTAGAAGATATAAGTTATAATTTATACCTGCCTTCTATCTATCTATCTGCCTTCTATCTATCTTGTAGGATTCAGTCAGCGTTTTTAATGTAAGCGCAAAAAATGTGTTTTTTACGACCTCACATCAGAAACCTCAAAAATTGTAGCCTATGTGTTATTCTGATGTATAAGCTATATTGTGGTATAGTTTCATTCAAATCCATTCAGTAGTTTTTACGTGAAAGAGTAACAAACATCCATACATCCATACTTTCACCTTTATAATAGTAGTAGGATTTAAACCATTGTACTAAAAGTTTATATATGTATATACAACCTCCTTTCACTTTTTCCGACCGAAAGGAGTTTCCATTGTATTTAAAAAGTTCCAAGAAGTCCAGCACTGGCGGGATTTATCGTAACAATAAGTATGATAATAAGGCGTTATGGTAGTACCTTTAATAGTTTGTTAAGCGCAGTAACGCGGACGTAATAAGCTGACTGCCAACAATAACAGTTACAATGAAAAATAATAACCGCAGAGATAGCGGCCGCCCGATTACGGCGCGCCATTTAATTTTGAATTTAAAAAAAGAAAAGCCTGGTCTTCAGAAGGATTAAGGTTTGTTATTTGACCTCTTTTCTTAGCAGCGATAATGTTTAAGCTCGTATTTTTAATTTTAGCCTATTGATGTCAATTGGGCATTTACTATTTAATAATATATGGTGGTTTTAATTATATCAGGGAACTTAGTCTACAAATAGTAGTTTTTGGTCTTATACTAAAAACAAAAAAATTAGTTAGGTGTTGATGTAGGGATAATTTGAAGATGAATTCATATTTTGATATTAACAATATCATAATCAGGCTTCAATAGCAACAACAAAAAAAAAGACTTTTTTCAACCTCACAACACTTGATATTATCTGAAACCTGTCTGAAACCGATTATAGAGTTTAAATAAATTTAAAACATTTATAACTGGATAGATTTGATGTCATCATCATTTGACTCACTTCAAAATATATTTCTTAATCCCAAAAACCTTAACATCGTAATCATCGTAACCAAACTACAGTCATAATATAAGTCCGGTATTCCCGTAATACGTCATAATGTGTATTATTAATAAAATTATTTATAGTGTTACCATATAAAGTACTTAAGTGTTCGAATTTGCGAGTTGCTTGGGTTTCGAGTCACGCGTCCCGCCCGTCCCTCGCATCGTATTACAAAATGGTTTTTAATGAAATTTATACATCATCATCATGGGGTCTTATCATTATTTTTTATGCGAAGAAAGTGTTGAAACTTGTTCAGGTACTTTTTATATATAAGTTGGCAGTCTTTAGGGTCGATTTTGTAAGTGCCGTGGAAGATAATAGTATCTAAAAGTAAATGTCCCACTGTTAGGCGTCCTCTCGTATAGAGGAAGTTCATGAAATTTTCTTTGTTCATTTAACTGCAATCTAAAATATGCAAATTAATGAAGATGAAAAAAAAAAGGATACTAATTTGTCCGTAACTGATTTCAATTAACAGATAATCCTGAAATATATTGTAAATGATTAACTAAACGAGATAAGATTTTACGCAAAATCACTTATGTAATTTCCTGTAAAAAAACGAATCAATAAAAAGAAGCTACAAAAGATCTTAAAGAATGAGCTTTTTGGGTTTTTTTTCCTATACCTTATTCCCACCTTCAAATTCACATCCGCATCTCAGCAGAAACAGTTAATAAATATAGCTTAGTTTTACAATCTGCGCGGGCGCAGCTACGCTTACAAATGGCGGGGCGTCGTAAGCACGGCGCGGGCGGCGCGCGATCGCGATACCGACGCGCATACAACGCGCCCCGTACCATGGAAATATTGATGATTTATTATTATTGATACTTCATTAAATTATATTTAATAATCTTTGTGGAATAAGTAAATGTTTCGGAATGATTTGCTACAGTCTATTAATTTTGGAAGCTAGATATTGAAATGAGTTTTGTTTATTTCATCTAATTTGAAAAACTTTGAATTTTAGCACAGTTTTTATCCGCCCGTGTGTACAATGTTTATAGGGTGTGTTATTTTTAAATAAAAACAGATTTTCTTTTTGTAAGCTATGTATTACTCGTACATACATTCAGAAAACAGGTAAATAATTTCTGTAACATTGCCAAAGTATTGAAATAGTGCCTCATCGTAATAGGTAGAACATTAATAATGATCAAATTACCAAACCCCTAAACACGGCACTATTACCAATCAAAACTCGCCAATAACCGCACAGTATTTAGCACTGGCAACACAAATCACGGCGTTAACCCCTCCACTGCCGCGGGGGTATTTATCGGCACAATAAACTTGCGTAATTTATAACAAGCAATAACAATGTGTGCTGTATCTGAGGGGTCATTTCTCAAACGCACACCTTGCCTGTAGCGGCGGCTATCAGACAAATTAAATAGCCGTGTACGTCCGTCCGCTCGCCGGACGAACAATCGGTAGGCCCTACTCTTATTAAATGATAAGCCTCGTAATATTAATGTTATCGTGCCTCGCTAGCGGAGGGTTAAACTCTGTTTTGATTTTTAAATTGCTGCGCTCGTGTTGGAAGACACTTTCAAAAGTTTTTGTTCCAGTCCTTGTCACGGATCATCAAGTAACCGTCCTTTGTTTTGTTGTAACTGTCAATTGAGAAGAACTTTATTATAAAACGTCTAAGAATTAAGGCGCAAACGTATAGTACCATATCAACATATAGATTACAAGGATTGTAATTATGCGTTCGATAAATTCCACCTTACTGGCACTGTATTAACATAGATGTAAAAGACAAAAATAATCGAATTATAAATTTAAAACGTAGTTATTTCTGGACTCCCCGCATCCTATTTTCCTGGAGTCTATAAAAGCCTTTGACTCGGCAACATCAATGTCAGGGCATGGATGGAGTTACGACGGGGAACAGCTCTTTACATCGTCTGCATTAAGTATTCCACCACAAGCGTTAATACCTTCCACTCTAAAGGAGTAAATGTCGATTACTTCATTAGTCTTATGAATAACTTAAGTAGAACTAAGCGACCATACAAACGTATTAATATAAACATCTGTTCGAGTTCCAATTACCATTTGCAAGTCATTACACATAAATACAACTGTTAATCTCGCGCCCAGGAAATTAAAGACTTAATTAAATTACGGACAGAATCAATTTGTATCTTAAGGGAACTAAACAAAAATTTAATTAGCGATACGCAACAGGAGAAATGTCAAAAAGGTATTAAGAAAAAAGTAAAAAAAATAATGCGAGCGGCTCGCATACCTGAGGAACCGGCACCTTGTGGCAAATTGAAAAGGCCGCGCTTGCTCTCCGAGCTAATAATAAATTCTCAAATAATAATAATTCATAAATAATAATCGTGGAAGAAACAAAATAAAAATATACACGTCGAAATAATAAAGGATTTGCCCCGGATCCAGTCGACACGGGTTGACTTTGGTCGAGGATAATACCGGCGCGGTGAGAACATTCCGATTCTGATTTCTGCTGCGTTTAAAGTAGAGTAAACAGAGTTGTTTGTATGTGTATTAGTTGCGAGTTGCGACTGCTACGAGCTATGAAACATTGTTTATGAATTGACGCGTAGAACACGCGTCGGTGTTAGCAGTTAAACGCAGGAATTACGCGGCGGGTCACGATCGTTAGGTTGTGTATCGCGGCCGGGCCCACCAGTCACTGCGCGAGTGCTATAATCAAGCCGCAGAAAGGCGCCGGTGTGCGCCGGCCCGCCGAACATAAAATTGTTTTTTCGTCCAACAGCTATAATTAGGCGATGCGTTACGTTTTTGTTTGGCCCACATTTCCCGATCCTCTAATTTTTGTGTTTTTTGCCGCTCCTTTTGTAGTCGTTAATATGATTACACCGTTGGGATGATGGCTTCATACGTGTTTTAGGTTATAACTTAATTTGCTCGGGTTACTTATTTGTTTTTTTATTGTTGTCCGACTTCCTGAGAGTCTGTCGTGTGTTTTTTGCGGCCGGTCGTTAGTTGGAGGTGATTGAATGTGATGGTGGGCAAATTGTGTCGGTCTCGCGTCGCGTCCGCGTCGCGCCCCGGTCGCGTCGCCTCACGTATTTAGTTTGATTTCGAATGTTGACTCGGAGTGTTGTAATTGGATTGTAATCTGTTAGCAGAACTTTTTGTCGACGTGATTGCGTGCTATCACGTAGCTTTATACTTTCGATGATATTGAGCGTTTAGCTTATTTTGAGCGTAAATTAATTTCTAATGAGGTAGGCAGGCGGCGAGGCCGGCGCGTTAGGGCTGGGAATGTCTTAATAATGCTTCGTGTTTCATGCAATCAAGCGGAGAACGCTTAGCAAAGCGCTTACTTGTAGCTAAAGCTTCATAGCTTTTAATATTTCCATATTCGTCACTGACTAAGGTTAAACTTTAGGTCCCTTTCAATTAAAGATGGCACTACAGACACTACAGGCATACTTTAAATATCACTCCTACTTTCTCATAACTATACATCTTTCTCTCTTCCACTCAAGCAAAAACCATTAAAACCATTTTTCCGTCGCTGCTTTCCATAAAGCGCTGCATTCTCTGGTTCGGAGTGTTGCCGTAATGGCGCTGGTCGGTTTGACAAGTAAATTGAGGCTGGCGGACGGGGGACGTGCAAATTGGCCGACACCGGCTGCACGCAACGTGCCGGGTTCATGCCCGTGCGTGGCGCACGGACGTGTCGCTCGGGTAACACGCCGAACTACGAAATACTAGCTTTAGGAATCGAGAACTGTATTATGAATGGAATCGAACTTATTATGAACTTTGTAAGGCAAGTTTCTCAACTACTTTTCGTTGGCTTTTGTTTTATTTTAATTGTTGCAGTTACGTTAATCTAGATTGGTATTCTTTGTGTCAACTCTATTGTAATTGGCGTTTGGAAAAATATTGTTTAATATTAAATGGAATTATGCAAGCGAATATTATTAGCAAGCAGCCTCATTCTACTAATATTATAAACGCGAAAACTTTTCTGTATGGGTGTATGGATGTTTGCTGGATACTCTTTTCAAAATCCGGAGGACGGCTTTTGACGAAACACACGATATAAACTCATAGGATAGTTTTAATCCCGATTTAATATTCCCGTGGGTTGCAACTTCAAACACTTAAACGCGATTCGAACACGATTAAAAAAAAAACATTTAAAAACAAAAACAAACCATCATCGTCAGTAATTCGATATTCATTGCACACCTAATAGAACAACTCATAACTTAAACACACGTAATAAAGCACGAAGGCCACAATTTGTCATGTAGGTGTACACTCGTGTACAGCCGACCACAATTGCTTTCGTGTATCTAAATCAATTTTATTGGTCTATAACACTTGTTAGCTAATTATACTTTAGGATCCAACAATACCAAAATACTCTGAACTTTTTTTAAAGTTAGTTAACAGTCCATTGGGGGTCAAGTTATACTGGTTGTGGAGCATCGCTTTGTATGATAATTTTAAAATCGACCTCAGTGATGAAAAATTGATTTTGGTTGATACGCTTTTGATTATACGGTTGGCAGTCGTTAGATACAATTATTTGGATACAGGTACTGGATTGTTTTCGGGCTGTTACCTTGTGTTCGTATTGGTTATAATAAATATCTTTTGTTTTTCGTTCGTTTAGATTTAATATTGAACGGTTAGGCTTCTGATAAAGCTGTTTTTTTGTTTCGTAAAGGACTTTAAGTATTCAAATCTTTTTGGAGCGGGTGAGAGGCTCAGAGTTGTAGATTCAACGAAAATTTGGTTCTACGCAAGCACAAAATATGCAAAGAAAAAACCTAGATTTCAGTTAGGGCTCTAACCATATTTTAAGTTTATCGGTCTTCTCGTTTTATTCAAGTGGATCTTTTGCAATGATTCAGAACATTTACAGCTCATTCCTTTACACACTTCATCTTGTAACAATTTGTTTAATAATATAAGCAACATCCATTATACACGTAGTAATAGGGAAACGATGTAATATTTTCAGTTTATCATATGTAAAGCGTGACTTCTACCTCTACTGTGACCTTCAAAAACATAACTGTCACCGATGTGCGAGCGAGAGAGCGCTCTACGCGGTGTATATCGGCATCTCGCTTTTACAACGGTAATTCTGCTTTAGGAGTTTATATTAAGTGCGTTAGGCGTTGTAATCGTTTGTAATACGCGATCTATCACGATACTGCGATATTTGAGATGAATTTCTTCGTGATTATGTAGAATAAGTTAATGTTATTATTACTAAAATGTTGTGTACTCTTAAATAAATAGCTTGAAATTAAAGCGAGTAGTCGATTTAAGCTGAAATGACTTTTTTTCAAGCAAGAAATAACCGCGGATGTCCTTTTTTTAATAGAAGTAAAAAGGAATGTATTAATAATAGAAAGGCGTAACCCGATCCTCGCAAAACTGTTTTATGTATCACAAAAAATAATGTTTAATTTAAACGTGTTCTTTACAGTAATTTCATTTTTAACAGTTAATGGTCGGTATAGATGTAAATGTCATTGTTTTATTGTATAAAATACAATTATTTTTAAGCTCATACACGGAGTTTTTATACGTCATCTCTAAAGTCATATTTTACGAGGTTGTCCTCAATGCAGCAATGTTAATTTAATATAGTTCATGTTTACAAGTCAAAACATGAATATTTGATTATATTTTGTTGAATTCATTTGTGGGGCAAGTGAAAATGGTTTTGTATCGTGGCGGTAACGCGCAGGTGAGGTAATCACTTCATTATATGGCACCACTGTGGTGGCGTGCTGTTTTCTTTGTAGTGAAACCATGATACAAGAAAATCGAAGACAATTTTCTTTAAATCTCAAAAAAAATATTTATTATGGGGCTTAATAGTGGTATTAAGCTCCATGAATGTCCATTGCGTTTACAACACAGTTTTAACATACCAGTCTGTTAATGGCCCATAGCCAACTCGCTAAGGAGTTTTGCTTAAATGATTTTTTTTTGTTTATGCTATAGTTTTGATGTTTCTGGTATTTGCGCTAGTAGCGGATAATACTGTGGCAAATATTGACTCACGATACGATTTGAATGTTTAAATCGGTACAAGTTTTTTTGAAATGTAAGTGGCGCAGTAACTTTAAAATAAAAATAAAGTAAGCTAATTTATTTTTCAAGTTATTTGTCATTCCAAGTAGCACGGTTCTTCAAAAAAATAATCTTAAGTTTCCCTTAAAAATGGTCACCCTACAATTTCGTATTATAGAAAAGAATGGAAAATTGTGAAAAATTGGTTCTTGTTAAGTCACGCCGGTGATGGTGGGCGCGATACAACTACAAGGAAACTACAACACTAATCATTTTCCAACATTTTCCTTTTATATTTCATAGGAAATGTGAATTATGAAATATAACCTCATTATAGGTATTTATGATATGGGAAACGGAGGTGAATAATATTTTTAATAGGACTTTAGATCCTATTGAGGTTATGGAAAGCCAGGAAAATGTTTAATCGAAAATAATGAGGCTCTACCAGGCAAGTGGCGGGACAGAAAGGGCAAAGAAAGGAAAATGGGTGCGTTTTAGCCTGTAGAAGTCTGATACTCCCTTTCTTCTGCTCAATCCTCTCTGGATTGAGTGGACTCATGTCTACCACCAGTTGTGGGAGACGCAACTCTATGCCGTAAGGCGCGTTGGTGTCGTCTTGTTTTTACAAATGCTCGTTCATACTTTATGGAGTAGTACGTAGTAGTGTGTACTAAATAGTAAAACTTATTTTTATAATGGAGAAATCTTTCGTCAGTTGAAGATTTACATTTCTTGGGTCCACTATCCGTGTAGTCTAATCTAAAGTTATTATATATTTCTATCCTTCTAATTGTTAATCCGAAGATACAATTTATCACTACTGAAACTATTTTTTCTTGTGCCCAGCACAACATTTGCCTTCATCTTACTCTTTAAGCAGGTAGCTTCTTTGGGGAAGGAAGGGAAGGAGTCCCTCGGAGTTACAGTCAAACCAGCGCATTAAAAAAAACGCTATTTACCTGAAGAGCTTTAACATCACTCAGTTGAAACGCGTCTCTGTCTGTTCTTCGTTAAAACAAGGGAGAATGGACCCTGGTAGGTGCAACATAGCATTTTAGATACGTGCCTTGGGCTGTCCATATCTGTTCTACGTTAAATCAGGGGAGAATGGACCCTGGTAGGTGCCACATAGCATTTTAGATACGAACCTTGGGCTGTCCATATCTGTCCTACGTTAAATCAGGGGAGAATGGACCCTGGTAGGTGCCACATAGCATTTTATATTAAAGTTGTCAACCTCAACGTGTTCTCCCTGTATCCTCGTACGGTAGTACGTACGGTCCCCGGTCCGTCTCTTCCCATTAAGTTTCCCGTGAATGAAAAGAGATACGAATAATGGTTATAACTTCACTAAATGCGATATGCTGGCTGTAAAACAAAAATAAAAACAACAACAATTAAATAACGAGCTTTTGTTTCTATTCAACAAAACAAAATGGTGTCCTCACACCACGGTCCACATTATTTTCCATGGCTAAACTAAAGTAGTATAAGTAACAAATTAATACAATTTCCGCCCGATACGATTACATTTCTGAAAACATTTTTATCGGCGTATTTAATTTCCCGTTGAAACTTAATTAAGTTAAGTATGCTGTTTTTTCATGTAAAACACTTTTTCTTTGAGTCACGTAATAGTATTTTCTATTAAGAATATAAGGTTTTCTTTGAGAGTTAATTTTATAGAGCTATTTTACATAAGTAGTGTTGTGTTAAATCTTAATGTGCGATCTGAGAGTTATGGTCGTAAACTTATGGGATATAAATATTTTTTTATGTGTTATGTATTGTGGCTGTGTGTTATGGTACCATTTGCTTAATATTTAAAATTATAACGCGATTTTATGGACATTCCGATGGGTTTTATGTATAATTTTACCTGTCATAGATAAATAGAAATAAATTGAATGTTATTTTTGTGACTTGTTCTAGTGATAGTGTGATTTAAGTAGAAGGTTTTTATGTACATTTTCTGCTTATTGGCGAATTTGTTTTTTTTTAAAGGTGATATCCAAAATAATAAGTTAAAAAAATAATCAATTTTAAACAAAGTTACCCTTCAATTAAATTAATATCATTAAATAACTTAGGAGATTTCACAGTTTTAACATAACTCCGCAGACAATAATTATTGTTGCGCGCAAAAGCGGTCCTCTGAACGTTGTCTAAAAAGAAATTCTGTATTGAATACATCGGCATTACATACGAAGCCGGGCGAGTCGCTTGTCTAAATATAAATTAAAAAGTAAAATTACCATAAGATTCAAGAAACCAACTAAAAATGAAGTAAGTTAGTCATAAATATTGTAATATGCGTACACAAATTGTTGAATCACGCCTAAAAGCGTCATTAAAAATAACTTTTAGTTTCTCTTAATGTTCAGCGGTGATCTGATAAGGGTGCGTCCACACTGGTGAGCCGATCCCGCAATTATAAAGGAATTAGCCCAAAACAGCGCCTTCAATGGCCACAAATTGATATAATAAAAAGTAGTGTGGTTAGCGTTGACGCGGGAGTAGGGCTGTCACTTCCTACTTATTGGTCTTTCAAGATTTTTTACTTTTATCCGGATTTTCTTAAGTAGCCAGAATTAATAGACACTAAAGTTCCGTGGTATTAAAAAAAGTTTTCATGGAAACCATTTAAGATTGTTTAAAAGTAAACAAATTACATTTATTTTTTCTAGCAACGTTCAAGATTGATTTTACAGTGTCGCTATTTATTGTTATTTAAAGTAATATTTACATTATATAAGACTTTATTTTCGTTAAGTGCGAGTCATACACTAAGGGATCCGTACAGGACAAATTGAAAACAAAGTTTCTACCAAAATTAGTTGTCTACCAAATTCAGGGCCTTTACAACAGACTTTCATTTATTTTTAGTAGTTGCTGTAAAAATTTCAACTGACTATCTATTACGGTTCACAAGATACAACCTGATCACAGACGGTCAGTCATAGAGTTAACGATCCTGGGAAACCCAAAACATCAAAAATCATCTTTATCGTTACGTTCAACCCTATCCGGAGGTGTCGCCCAATAATTAAGTGATTACGTTAGAAACGCGTGTCGCCGGCCTCGCGATTTGTATCTGCGTTTCGGGCGGTCATTAGCGCACTGGAATTGCCTCTCGAGTCCCGATTGAGACATTTCGTAATTATTGTAATACGAACAGTTTTCAGTGGAGTTTTAGACGCAGTGCGATTTGTTGTGTGTGAGCTATTAGCGATATTATAATGCAATTAAAGAGTTTGACAGAATATATCTTCAATGTTTTAATTAGTTTTAAGAGTTATTTCAATTATTATGATAGTCAATTGTTTTGATAATCAGTAACATGGTTTAAAGCCCTTTATACGGCATCGAACCATTGATTCCTAACATGATTTTCACACGTTTTTATACACTCACTTTGTTGTTTGTTTGTCTGTCGTTCCGGTTATAAGTATTTCTTCTGCTCAATTTTTTCTACTCAAATCCTTCCGAACAATACCGGCGAACTCCTCCAATCGAACAGAAACATATCATACCGCAGTAAAACAACGCTAATTATACAAAACTTCAAAAAAAAAACAACAATTAATATAATTTCCCTGACAATATAGACGTATATTAATTGCTTACCCCGACTGGTTGAAGATTAATGGGCCCCGATAAGCAGCTTAAATGAAAACTTCGGTTTCGAATTGAATCATTTGGGTATGAATGCCTTCATTTGCATACACTATAATTAGTGCATGGTTATAGTGTTCTCACTGAGCTTTGGTGTGGAGGAAAGGTCAGCAGGTTTAGTCGGTTTGTAAGTGCTGTTTGAATGTTTTTTTTTGTCATACGTTTGAAAGCGATTATGTTATAGTCCGGTGAAGTAATCTGTCTCTACTCAGGCTGGTGCCATAATCTGTCAAAAGCCGTCAAGAGCGGTTCCAAACGAATAGGCTTGAGAAAAAAAAATCGTTTAGGCGAAAATTAATTTGACGGTATCAACATTGCTTAACGTCCATCTTTATTTCTACTTCTTGTTGATTTAGTAGGAAAAAAATACACTGACAGACACCGGTGTTTCAAGAATAGTGTTTTATTTTTAACCCTGGGTACGAAACATGAAAGTCTGAACATTTACTGTGTGAAAGATGAAATAAATAAGAAAAGGATATGCTTAAAAGACAAGTAGATGAGAAAAAACATTGTGCTGCCCCCAACGATTGGAAATAGGGCAAATACTACTTTCCTTAAAGCAACCATAGAAAAGATTTACTCTGTATATTTTTAGTAAAGCTCATTATATTTAAATTTCTTTAAGTTCATCATCGTGTCCTACGTATCTTTTCTCTACATTATTTTTTTGCACACATAACTTAAAGTATCAACATTAAGACGTTTAGATTAGGTGAATGAGAACGTGTGAACAATAACTGAACTTAAATTCCAAGCTTTCTCTTGTTTCTTTTCGTAGCTTTGAATACCTTATTTACACAACACCACATAGACAGCTATAAAAAATATATAATAATAAACAAGCCGTAATTTTGAAAGATCTCTTTTTTAAAGATAAAAAAATGTCAGTTAATTAATAATAATAAAGACCTGACGAATTCGAAAAGTCAGTGTATGCCTTGGAATCGAACTTTGACTTGGCAGTCCTGCGGTTTCTCCACTAGAGCACACATCACAGCTTGGGCCACCATTCCTTCCCTACGCATTCTCATTCGTCTCTTGCCATCGTCTTTTGTTTTTGCTGTCATATCTCCATGTCTCTGCCTTACCTGTATTAACTAGTTCAGTAATCATATCTTCCACTAGCTATTGCCCGCGACTTCGTCCACGTGGTTAGAAGATCTTAAACCGTTTTCGCAGCGCACGCAACGGAAGCCCTCAAAGATGAATAAGATTCCCTGTTTTTTTTCCACATTTTCCATTGTATGTTCGCTCCTATTAGTCGCAGAGTGATGTTATATAGCCTATATATACCCTTTCTTGATAAATGCTCTATTCTACAAAAGTATTTTTTTTAATTCGAACCATTTGTTACTGAGATTAGTGCGTTCAAACAAACAAACTCTTCAGCTTTATAACATTAAGTATAGATTACAGTAAATCATGTCAAAACAATAAATTAAACTACTGTTCAACTTACATTATATCATATTTACAAATAAGATAAATTTAATGTTTATTTTACGCTCCGCGGACTAACTGGGCTAGACATTTGAGTGTTAAGAATAATAGGAGATGTAATATTCGTGGTGGTATATAATTTGTAGTCGCTATTAATGTAAATAAGTAAGCGTCGTAATAACAAGATGCCTTTTTGAACATTGTAGGTGTAGGTTGTGTTATTATGGTGGGTTAATGTGGATGGGACTGGAGATATTCGTTTGATATGATCGGTCGAAAGTTAGGGTTAGGGGACCATCTTTCGTTATTATTTTGTTTTATTTTTGTGGTGCGTACAATCTTTAAAGTATTGCCGGTTACCTAAGTATGGCTGGGAAAAGGTGGGACCGGGTCGACTATGAATGTTCTACTTCTTGGTAAGCTTCGTGAATTTCAGTTTATGATAATTAGAAGTAAGTAATTTAATAAGTCTTTCTGGGCACTTTTCCCGACTTTGGCAGGGATGAAGATGTAATTTTTGAAGCTTTGTAAATTATTTGTGTAAGGTTTATTTTGTACTCATATTAAGTTTGATTTAGTTAAAAATGAAAGTAGTCAAAAAACTCTCAAATGATATTAAAACTGCCGACTAAGAAAACTGACGTCTTCTAATAGATCTAACTGAATATCCAAACTAGACATCATGGCTTCTATTTTCTCTATTTCTAGCCACATGTTTCAAAATCGGGGCTATAAGCAATCAATAATTAATTACTGAACACTTAGATATGATTGTAAATTATTAATTTTATCTCCTAAATCACTCATCCAATTTGTAATATTAATTTAAATTATGAAGCCTAGTAAATTATGATGTAAATGTTGGACAAAATTATTTATGTTACAAGTAAATTATTGTGACTCAGTGATTGGTCTGATGCAATCATCTAGATTGCAATGTAGAAGAAAATTAAATGAGTCTAGAAATTAAATAGATACTGCTTTAAAAAAATACCCGAGCAATAAGGAATGGAATCATTCTGCTGCGGAATTTCATAAACATTCAAGTCACATGTACAAAGACACAGAGCAAATAAAATTTCTTATTTCTCAAGCATTCGTGGATCTCATAACAATTGGTCTAGGCAGGGATCGAATCCGCGACATGTGAGAAACAGTGAGGATGGCGCAGTGATCAGCACTCTGCTATGCGGGATAGTACAGTGTGTCAAACATACCATCTTTCCAATTGATATGGAAAACAATGAGAAGAAGAAAGACAAAAGACTAGCAATTAGGAAGAGAGTTGTATAGTATGAACAGCTGCAATAAAACCTTCAATTACATTATTGCTGATGTAAATTGGCACCAAAAGTTTGCACCAAAATATTGTTTTAATTCTGTATGGAGGTATGGCTCTACGCTGACTGATAATTAAATAGATCTTGCAAAGGAGTAAACCTCTTGATCGTGTGATATCATAGTCCTGTGCATATTTTTCTACGTACTCTAATTAGCCGAACACGATGTAGCTAGCGTTTACCTGCAATATCATACTAAGACCTCGCATGCCATACATTACTACAAATGCAATCCAACATAATTGAAAAAAAAAAACACTTACTCCATAAACTGCACTGCAATTTTTAACACTAAGACCGCGAAAATGGGCCTCAATGACCACCAAATATGCCTCTTAATATTAAATCCCTGCAATTTACCTAAACACCCTGTTATTACGCACTCCATCCACACCGGGGTAATATGTTATATAAATGGGTTATAATAACAGAAATGGATAACGACGAAGCCAGTGTCGGCCACAACGACTGGCCGTATACGTTACTCATGAGAGATAGATTGCTTCGTGAAAGTACCAAAGTAACTGCTCGTAATCAGTTTTAATCTGTGCGATGTAACTGTTGGAGTATTAGCGGGGTGTCAGCTTTTTGATGTTGGACTTCAGACGATGTTTTGTTTTTTGGATCAAGTTGTTTTGATGCCAATGGTGGATTACTTGAAATCTAAAAAACTACGGAGGAGCTTGTGGCTAAGCTATAACCGCATAAGTGAATCGATCACAGGTTAATCTATGCTTGACGCGGTTGGTCCGTAGATGGGTGACCATCTTTATCACAACGAGTTCCTCCGTGTTTCGGAAGGCACGTTAAATTGTGGGTCCCGGCTGTTATTCCTACATCTTTGACAGTCGTTACAAGGTAGTCAGAAGCTTGTAAAGTCTGACAACCAGTCTAACCAAGGAGTATCGTGTTGCCCAGGTAACTGGGTTGAGGAGGTCAGATAGGCAGTCGCTCCTTGTAAAACACTGGTACTTAGCTGAAACCGGTTGCACTGGTAGCCGACCCCAACATAGTTGGGAAAAGGCTAGGCCAATGATGATGGTGGATTACTTGAAACGATTCTGTTTAAACAAGCTTACGATACTTAAGGAGAAAAATGTGTAATTTATTGAATTAATAACTGTTTACTCAGTCATATTTATCGGGATAGCTCGACTAATTCCGGATTCAAGTTCTTAATCAGGAGCTGGCTTCAAGCTTAGTCTAAATTTCGAGTTGCGATCCCACCGCAGAAATGAGTATGAATCCGCTGGACGAAAGGTATTTTAATAATGTGTCAGTTATATTGAAGAAACAAGTTTTACTTTTTTAATAATTCTAGTCAAATTTTATTAGATCAAACTTTCTACTCTTTAACTTACCTTACTATTGAGATACAAGTATCTTCAGACTATTATTACATACTATAAATTAAATATGAATATAAATAGTTAATGTATACTAATATATAAAGCTGAAGAGTTTGTTTGTTTGTTTAAACGCGCTAATCTCAGGAACAAAGGGTCCAAATTGATTTTTTTTGTGTTGAATAGACCATTCATCGAGGAAGGCTTTAGGCTATAAACCATCACGCTGCGACTAATAGGAGCGAAGATACAATGGAAAATGTGAAAAAAACAGGGCAGGTATAAATCATAACTCGCGAAGTCGCGGGCAACAGCTAGTTATTAAATATTAAGAAAAAGCAAACTTAAACCCATTCTTAATTTGAATTAACAACAATATTAATTATGGCAATACATCATTGCTGTGTATTCTTACAATCAAATACTTGTATAAAATACCAGTGACGCTGTTAATACTTACACTCAAGCAAGAAGTATTTACTCAATCACTTATTACAGATACTCAGTAATCATATTCTCAATTGAAACACAACTCCAGACTAGTGACGTAGGTAGATACGTCTTGAAATGTATACGATAGTCACTTGTCCCTATTTCACGGGTCACTTAAGAGTCCTATGTGAGGGTGCTACTGCGCGTGCGCGAACCTAACTCTACCGCTGTGATAAACTCATGTTCGATAGCAGTTTGAGTTGTTTGATAATTGTTCTGCTTATTCATTACTTACTTGTGGTAATGTGGTAAAGATTTTTTGCGTAATGAAAATCGGTTCAGCAGATCTTAATGTATTACCCTCTACAACTTCACACTTCTTCTTTGCTTACCGACTTTAGCTTTAATTTTTACATCAGTATCCCACCATCCCATCCCACTATCCCACTTCCCACTAATATTATAAAGGCGAAAGTTTGTGAGTGTGTATGTTTGTTACTTCTTCACGTCAAAACGGCTGAACCAATTTTAATGAAATTTGGTATGGAGTTAGCTGACACAATGGATTAACAGATAAACTGAGATTTATTCCGAGAAAATATTTTAGTTCTTAACCACGCGGACGAAGTCGCGGGTAACAACTAGTCTATAGAAGACTATGTTTGTGTCTTCTCAGTACTAACTGTCAATAGTTGCCAATAAAATAGATAATCGTATAAAAACAATAAAAACAAATTATTTTCAATTTGTGTAATGTAAATTCTTTGTTTTAATCGTATCAGACATAGATCCATACTTTGGTCAAGATCTCTATCTACGTTGAAACAAATAAACTAAGGATTTTATTTCGCAAAAATAGCTACCCTTTAATTTTCCCGTAGTAACAACATCGTAAACTCAGCCTCATTTTTAAAAGAAACTATACTAAGAGTCAAACAATACACGATTATTGTACCATATCACTGGTACATATTAAAACATAATTTATAGGACAATCTGATTTACAACAAAACGGTAAGAAGCATTTATCTTTAAAAGCAAAAACTGAGCTATTTAAAAAAGCAGACAAGCCAGGCTCATAATGTTTCAGTTTTGAGTTAAGCTGATGTGACATGAATTATCGCCTTTTGACTTCAGTATTACAGAACAAAGAAACATTTTTTTCCTCCATTTTGTCAGGAAACTTGACATAATTTAGAATTAAATAGGAGTGATATTTTTTCAGAAACAAAATAAACTAATCTTATCGGCAACATTTTATTGCCAATAAAAATTGAAAGTAGGTAATAACTTGTGCATGTGTTTATTTAAATTAAATGGATCCGCAAATATGAAATATATTACGTTTTTTGCTATACAGCTTCTACGTTTCTTAGTCACAAGAAATATTGGTATAACCTTCAGAAGTGTCGCGTGGGTTGTTTAAATGTAATTCACAATCGACCCGGCTAATTCTGAACGTATATTAATTGTTGCAATTAATCATAATTATTTATTTAGTGTTTATATTTTCACGTGTTCAAATTCAACCAATTACTGTAATATTAAAGTTGTATTACAGCTAGGTTCTATTAAGGGCCTGTTTCATCACTACACCGCCAAATAAATTCCCGTTAATTTACTTGACAGATTTTTTCATAGAACGAATGTCAATTTTTTCAATGAATCTTCCAGATAGCGGTTAATCAGTGATTGTGATACAGGCGCCTAGATTAGGAGTGCCATTTTTGGGAGAGCTTTTAAAACATCAATATTCTTGTGTCTTTACACATGCATTAAAATTAATACCAGTTTGAACTGATGCAGGCCATTGACACAGTCAGCCAGCTGTTAGTTCCAAAAACAGTAACGAAATACTTTAAAATAAAATAATTAAAACATTACCTCCATTCTGTCGCAATTACACGGTGTCGTATATCAAAGTCGGCGAACATTTGGCGAATAATTTGAGCACGTTTAAAATTATTAACGCGCCGGGATTCGCCATGGCCGCGTGGAGGTCCCATGTATTTGTATCACGGGATTTTTTTTACTCGTATCCGCGATTGTTCATACAAAATACTGTAAATTGTTTCTTGGTCACATTTGGGTTTTTTGATTCTGTTGCTTTACTTTAAATACTACTTTTAAATTACAGCTTTTTCGGAAGACAATTTGATAACTTCTTGATCCCACGTCATGAGGTTCCTTTCGTCTTTCTATTAGCCAAAAGCAGACGTTAGCCATGGCCTTAGGTTTCAGATTTCACAAAAAAATTAATCTAGCAGCTTCTGCCAGATACGAAAGCTTACCAATGTCTTATCTGAATAGCTTATTCCTAGCTAAAATATCGTTAATAATTTTAATATTCCTCGAAGTACTCGTCACATTACTCCACCATTTATTGAAATGGCACGCTCCTCTAATCTCAGCGGAAGTTGATCCCCATTGTGATTCCAACGAACCAGGAAGGTATTAAACATTAAGCACTTAATTATGTGTTTAGTATTAACGAGTTTGTGTTAAAGTCTTACATATTATAACTCGGTTTACAACAAATTCCTACCGGCGGTATCTTTGTAGTTCAAGTCTTGTGCCTTGTTAATGTGTTGTTGCAATCACTTTGGCTCCGAGCTGGCGGAATTCATTTGTTATTCGAATTATGTTGTTTCCCTTATTTTGATAGTCGCCATAAGAACATACTTACTCAATTATTACACACTTGTTAGAGGCCCGTTTGTAGCTGGAATAGGCTTTAAATGATCATTAAAGTTAACTTTCGAATATGAATTGCTAATTTCTAATAGTGGTTTTGTTTCGTAATTAAGAAAGTGTGCTTTGTTAAAAGCATTAATGAGACCTAGGATCTTGAAAAAAAATGGTACTTATAGATGAATGTAGTCCGTAGGGCATGTGTTGTGAAATAAATCTCTTTGCTGTGTGTTTAATCGTGTTATATTTTGATTCAATAAATTACTCACGTAACATTCCTTTTTACATCTTACATACAGTGTGATAGTCATTTACAAATATCTGTTCTCCTCATCTCTTCTATAAATATAAATTAAAACTTAATCAATATATTTTGTACCTAAGATATTGTTTCCGACTACAAAAATGTACAGTTAGTAACGATTTATGCTTATTACTACATTACTTCCATTATAAATCAAAATTATTATATAAACGATGTGGCGAAGAGAACTAAGGACGTTCATAAACTTATTTTTGTAATTGAGAACAATGAGAACCAAAGTTGGTCACCCTGTAGTAGAATGACCATTTATGCAGACATAAAAATACAAAAGTCAAAAGTTCGTCGGCAACATTTACAAAAATATCAAAGATGATAAAAGGATATAATAAAACCCATTAATCAAAGAATATTTTATATAAACAAGTGGACGTCAGCATCGCAGTCAGTTAAAAGACAAAATAAAAATAGGAGATCAAAGATTTTTTTTATGCTCAAAGGGTAAGTGGCATCTAATCAAATTTGACTTGATATGGTGATCGTAAATTGGTGTCACTAGGTTACCGCCGCCAACAAAATAAGCCGGCGTCAAAAGTCAATTGCTGTAAGATCACCGAATGACAATTAAACAAGCAATAAATATTATTTGTCGCGATGTTTCCATAACAATGTTTTAAAAGCATTTTTATAGGTGTCAGCTTTATCTAGGGGTTATTCAGTCATCAATACATTGCGAATGTCACTAATTTGTGTGTGTCATTGTGTTATTGCAAAAACACTATCCTGTTTGTGGCTTACAAATAATTATTAACAGTCGTTATTTAATTACTAAGAGATTTCCCTTAATTAGATGCACTTAAATAGGCTTTAACTAAGTTTCAATTTGAGATGTTTCAAAGGCTTGTCGTAGGCGTAAAACTGTCGTTTTCCCCAATTATTCGCCACTTTCCGATTTTATGCCGACGAAGCATTCATAAAAATGTTCTATAGAGTTTCAAAGTAGGATAATTTCACGTGCCAACGGCTCGAGACAATAACTGCGTGACCAATCGGCTTGCACATTGTTATGTACCTATTAAACTCACTGCGGAGTAAGTAAAAATGGCAATAAACCGAGGCGGCCATATTGTTTTGCTAATTGGCTCTCTTATCGGTCGTTACGCATTATACATTCATTAATTGTTGTTATTTTACGACCAGAGATTGTATTTCTTTCGCCAATAGTAATTGTATTTGAGCCGCCATCTTTATTTGGTAAATGGATTTTTTTAAATTACTTCTCATGCTTCTATTGTTTCTGCTGTTACGATTAAGTTTATCGGATTATTAAAAACTATCTTGGATTAATCTTTTGGTTTACATACTGTCGACGGAGCATTAAATGTGTTTCATAAACTAATAGTTCAGAAATGTTATCGAGATGGAAGAACGTATAGTTAAGTTCTACATAGCTTGACGGTCAAACTGCGTAATGTTACAATATTGATGACAGCTAGGATACACTAATTACTCTGGTGTATTATTATTTTTAAACTGTGTTGTATCATAGCGGGGTCGGTTT
The DNA here is from genome assembly GCF_003590095.1 of Trichoplusia ni. Classification (NCBI taxonomy): domain Eukaryota; kingdom Metazoa; phylum Arthropoda; class Insecta; order Lepidoptera; family Noctuidae; genus Trichoplusia; species Trichoplusia ni. The sequence continues at coordinate 15,164,533 of NC_039480.1, read as the reverse complement.
ATCGCGGTAATTGTAACAAAGTGCTACTGTCAAGAAATTATACAGTAATGGCGGTGTAATTAAGTTAATTGTTCGCCGCTTTGCCTAATGGATGTACAAAGTTAGTGTTTAGTTCACATGTTAATGCCTGGATAAGAAGCTTGCTATGGAACATGCCTTTGTCTCTGCAAATGTTTATACATACCACCTTTTTCCTTAGAGCTTTGTATGTTTATTTCAAACACCTAAAACAAACGTATAAAACTCTTTTGAAAATGAAACAAATGCATAATATTTTAAGAATACTCATACTGGCTTCGTTTCAAATCTTATTATTTCCATTAATCACAAACTGTCCAATTCGTCCGTCATTTGGTAAGTCAACAAATAAAATTTGAAATATGCAAAAAAATATAAAATACCACATCATTAACAGTCAATATAAATTATTGCCCCGATTTGTAAAAGAAAAATAAATATAAAAATTACTATATACACTACTACCTATATAATACATTGCCTACATCTAGTATTCACACAGGATATGTAGTTATATGGTACTCGTCAAGTCTTTACTCAAGCTAATTAGAACTAATGATAATAACAATAGTTAAACATAGCAAAGGAACATCTCTGAAATGCCTGTGGGGCGTGTGGTTGAGGACAACAGTGGAGGGGTCGCAGTCGACGCGTGCCCCCTCCAGCCACTAATAACAATGTCCGTAAAGCTGGTCACTGCTGCACTCAGTCACAGCGCAAACTTCACCAGTAGTCACGGATAACCGAGAGCCTCTATAGTCACAAGTTACAGTCACTTTCACGTGTTAAGCAAGGACTCTATACTGAAAGGATTATGTTTTCTTGTTCCCCCGTTTTTGGACAGGTCCTGTTCCGTGGCGTGGCCTCCGCCGCTTAAGTCTAAGGAGACGGCCCGGCCTGAGTCGAAGTCGAATTTCTCGAAGTTCGCACTCGCGCCGCCGAAGTGTTTGAAGAAGGAGGGCTGGGGTTCCGGGATGGGGCTGAAGTTTCTGTTGGAATGAGCATCGGACGTGGAACTGTCTGAGTTGTTCATGCCGTCGGCGCCGGACGGTGCCCGCAGCCGGCCGGACAGGGAGAAGTCCTCCGGGCCGGAGTCGTGGCAGGAGTCCCCCCCTACCACGTCTATCATGCTGTCCTCGCCCTCCGGGTCTCCATCAGAGTCGGAGTACAGGCCGCTGTTCTTGTGCTGCGCGAGGTACTCCGCCTTCAGGGCCTCGAGGTCGACCGCGATGCCTTTCGCCCGCAGTTTCCTCGCTTGCCTCTCCAACGCTTTTGCCAACTTCTTTCTTCTTCTCGCCCTGTTGATAAAATCGATAGGGCCAAATAAGTATAGAATCTATCAATTCTCAAATTTAGTCACTAGATAATATTGATACGTTTGTGACAAGATAGGTAGAAAGTAGATAAAGAGTCGCTACAAAACTTTCACGCGAAACTTTTTGAAAAAGGAATGAAAATCCCACAGATAAGAGTATATTGTAAAAATATTGTACTCTTTTTAAATGTTGTGAAATGTAACGTACCATCCTATTATCAGAGCTTAGCGAATGAAAGACAGTTTCTTGTAATTAAATACTTGAGCAGTGATGACCTCAAGGTCCGCGAGTGAGTGCACACGATGCTGTGCGTCACTCGTAACCTCTGTATGAAACTATTTATCATTTTTATTTGCTCTTCAATTTACATTAACATGATCACCGATAAATAAAATTTAAACAAAACCAATGTACAAATTACATCAGTTAATTAATCAAATTCGCACTTCATTAAAAATAATATTATTATAATCTATTTATTTATATGTCAAAGTTTTACGACAGCGATCGTTTTTGATAAAGAAAACGATTTAAGAAATCTTTGACGCCAGCTGTGCCGAATGCCTATTACAGAGTTATATGAGATTTCGTCTTTCAGAGCTTTATCGGTCAAGCACAAACAAAAGTCATCATTTAAAACCTATTTGTTTAATACAATTTACACCCGTTATTTCATAAATTTCCAGTCAATTCGAATCTTCATAAATATAATGTTGCTCAGATTGGTGAATCAAGGGATGTACATAAAAACATTAACCTGTTTTTGACAAATGGTGTTAATATGTAAGAATCCATCCGAGAATATTATCTCCAGGTAGCTCTATACAAGTAACATTTTCTGATAACGTCACGCAAAAAAAGAAAAAAAAAACTGAGTGAAATATATTATCTGAAAATCGAAAGTGTACGACTGGCACTTCGACGTCAGGACTCGGCTAGTTAAAGGTGGTTAGAGCCCATTAATCGCCGGATATACTTAAGATTAATAATATTTCTAGCTTGACAGCTACGTTTTGCACATATCTCACCTCTCTCTCGCCCTCAGCTCGTGAGGCGGGATGGGCTCGCCGGAGCACGACTGCGGGTGCGCGTTGTGCGCCGGCCGGCCTGGTCCCTTCTTAGTGTGCTCCTTCTTGCGCCACTTCGCGCGCCGGTTTTGAAACCATACCTGGGTGAAGAGGAATTAGATTAAGGATGTGTTGAATGTTGTTATAAGTGGAGGATACATGTAAAGGCTTGCAAAAATTTGGTCTTTTGATAGATGTCTTTAATTTACCTATTTACCAACCTAAAACTATTAACTTTCTGGTTTTACTGCTAATGATTTTGTCACAATCATAGTTATTAATTATTCCAAAATCTGTTTAATACAACCTTTTTGTGCTACCACTTAGGTAGTACAAAAAGTTCTAAGCATCTAGTAAAAGCAAAATGTCAATCGGTAACTGGCCTGAAAGTGCAAGGCACGTGGAGTCACAGCTGTTTGGTAAAAAAAAACTTTTCTGAAAATCATGTATCAAAAAAATGTATGCCGTTAATCTGTCAGCGGGTTTTGCACAACCTTAATGTAATCTCGATTATGGACATCCGTGCAGTTTTTATAACAAGAATGCGTTAACAGAACGTTTTCGGGTCAAAATTCAGTTTATGAAGATTTCTTCGAAATCTTTTAAGAATCAATTCATTTTTTGGTGGATGCTTGTACATCTTGTTTAGGCAATTCAGTTTCAAGAAAAATTTTCAAAAATGTATTTAAATAAAAATAATTACAGTTTTTCCTTTTGTATTGGGTTGTGTAATGTAAGGCAGTATTAATACAACAATGACTAAACTCAGATTATCACCATGACAAATTTCAATTCAGAAACGCAAGTCATCATGCAAAACAAAATACGAATCTCCAACTTTCAACTAAGATATGGCTTCAGTTATATTAATTTCAAATAATAACTCTTTAGATTGACAGCTTATAAGAGGTCGTAGTGTCATTTGCCGCACAAAGGCTTGTAAAACTACGGGCCGCCAAGAATTGAGACGTTAAATTTCAATGCGCCAGCGCATTTGCATGGTAATACCGAGCGGGCGTGCGCGCGCATACGACGAGCGAATATCAATATCTTCCTTGATTTACGAAACAATGTCTTCTAGTAAACAGATGAACTATACCAAAGATTAGAGAAAGATGGTATAATTGTGGTGGCCCAATTCAATTGCCGATGCTGAGTCATAATCATGATCAAGAGCTTAGCCTGTTGAGGTCAAACGCTAAATATAGGCCTTCAGTCGCATCACAACACTCCATCCCCCTAATCTTTCGTTACCAGTAAAAGTTTAGGTAATGGAAAGTGTAGTATAGTTTCCGGTACCAACTTTTTATCCAAAGAAAATTTTATCAACGTAGAGTTCTCTTGTATTGAAATAAAGTTACTTTTAGAGGAATACTCTGATCGATTATATTTATTAGTATTTGTTTATACGGAGCTAAATCACCAGTTTTATAATTTGTCCATGTTGCTCTCTTGACATACTAAGAGAGAATAGTTATGTAAATTGAATTCTATCAAAGTATAGGTAATTAGAATTGACTGTTTTGGTTGTATTTCCACAATCAAATAATTTACTTGCGTTTGTTCCCTAACTGCTATGCCAGAAGTCGTGGGATTTCAATTGTTCGATTCCCATCCGGCAAAAATGTTTGTGTAACTATTTAAGGATGTTTTTAGTTGTCTAGTTCTTCTTAAGCTTTACTAACTTTGAGACTAGATGGCGTTGTGTGAAAGTTGTGGAATAACTGGTCATTTGGATCCGGTAAGACCAGAAGCCAAGTTGGAGTTTGACAATACATTCGAAAGATGAGCTTTTCTGATGTCGTTTTAATCTATGACAAAATGTTACAAGCCATCCTTTATCTCTTCCAAGTAATATTAATATAGCCATCATTATAATACTTAATGGCAATGAAATATTTATGACTAACTTGACGCGAATGTCTGTCTGTCTGCATGACTGTTGCTAGGCGTGTGTGGTTTACCTACCTCTGAGATTTAGAGGTCTCGACAACCGGTACTTAAAGTGCCATAACGGGTGAGGTTTAGTATTTAATTGTCTCTATAAAATTACCTTTATGATAGGTTACCGTGACGGGGTTTTGCACCGGACACAGACCACCAGATAGTACTATACGTATTATAACACTATTAGTTTATGGCTGTCTTGCAAATTTGAAACTGGTAAAGTGCGAGTCGGAATGGCGATGTTGAGGATTCCGTAGGTTTAGGAACAATATTATTTTAGTTGTTGACTGATTGATGTCTCAAGTTTAGGATTGTTATTTTTTGAGCGTATCACAACTTTAATTATGCCTTGTTGACAATGCGAAAATGAATGGAGAGAATTTAGAAAAGTAAATGTGTACATTATACGTAAAATTTGATTACGTTAACATTAATTGAAAGTTTCTGAAATATCTTTTAAAACAATTTCAATTCTTCTTTTAAATAAAAACAAACAGTATATTCTAACGTGAGTGTTTGAATCTCAGGGGGTCAAGTTTACGAGGAAGCCATTTTATTTTATTGCAAAACGCATAATACCCTTTGCCGGATTCATTTGGATTTATTTAATAACATGAAGGCACGATGGCTCTCATTATTAAGCCTATAATATGGGTCTGAAGGGCTACCCGCGCTTAAAGCGGTTTAATTTTTAAAGGTTTTGGTACGAAGAATGCTTTAAAGGTACAATAATTTATGTTGGACATTTATTCAAATGTAGAGTCAGCAATAAAAGTCCTTGGGTAGCGTCAGATTAAAAACAAAGTGGTTTAGATTAGTAGTATTCGGGTTAGGACACGGAAGAACTAAGTCAAAGAATCATAGTGAAAATATGCTGAAATATAATGTAGAGTATAGCTAAGCCATTGGAACTTGGTAAATAACCTTCAATATTAAAAACTAGGTATAATATTAAAAGGAGCATTGTTATAGTACCTATTATTCTTTGTTTTTATGTTACAGTGACACTTATTTAAAACACAAATGCGAGAGCGTCTTATGTTTATTCGTAACTCCCGAAGGCACACGTTTTTCAATTGAATTTAAAAAATAAAAGAACCTATTTTGTAAGTAGGTAAAAATGGTCTGTAAAAATATGTATGTTAAATACTATATTACATAATTATTTGTCCCACTCATGCCGTGTATAATAATCATAATTAATCAATTATTACACGTGTAAGTAATAAATTACTGATAAAATTATTTTTTAAACTAATTAGTGTGAATTTTACTTAATGTAAAAATACTGCATTATAACGAAATAATTACAATTTGTTGCGGTCGAAATTGAGATTAAAATCACACGATTGCGATTGAATAAGAATATTACAATTCAGATTTTATTTCAAAAATATTTTATTAATTACTTAAATGATTTCAAACTCCGTGGTCGAGTGGCGCACGCACCGGTTTCAAGGTGTCCCGGGTTCGATCCCCGGCCGGGTCAATGTAAAAATTCACGTTTCTACATTGTCTCGGGTCTGGGTGTTTGTGGTACCTTCGTTGTATCTGAATTCCATAACACAAGTGCTTTAGCAACTTACTTTCGGTTCAGAACAATGTATGTGATGTTGTCCGCATTTATTTATTATTTATTATCCAATACCAAGTTGCTTGTCCAGAGTCTGAGTCATGTGACTTGAACGAATGATAATGATCGTGCTTGCTTACTTGCGGGTAGATGATTTCATTTTAGCGTACTTGAAAATGTATTTCTTCACCCAATGAAGGAAAACAGTGTATAACTAATAATAGTATCATTTCTTAAAATACTTTCGTAATGCCTCAACAATTTTAGTGAAATCACAATTAAATTGCTCTTAAACTCATTTATAAAAACCAACATAGGAAACACTATTAACCATTAACAAAAACAAAACAAAATAAAATAATCATAGTAAAAGCTAACAGAGATTACATCAAGACCACAATGTTTTAATTATCGTTTTGTTCGTAACGTCTAATCGAAATTCATTGATTACCGGCTGGTCGGTAATGACCGGCTGGGTACTACCCGGGTAGCCCCTAATGACCCGGGTATCCCCACCCCGGAGGGTGTGCCATTAATACCGGGTAGGGAGGACCCACTGACTTGTTTCGTTATGTTTTTGTTTTCGTATACGCCGATTGGTTTGCTATTTAATTTGTAGCTTATGTGGTTGGTTTATGTATTGGGTTGGGTTGTGTTTTTAGGGGGTGATTTTGGTGTTTTAATTGTTATTTAAGGTTCGTTTGATTTTGTAAATAGTCGGTCCTTACGATTTCAGTAGAAGTTGTAAGTCTGAAGAAGTTATTTCGTTGTTGTGAGCTCTTTAGTGTGTTATACTTTAAACTAGTTAAATGTTCGCAGTACTTACTACAATAAGGCTTCAAAGAAAGTTGCAGAATTTACCAATAATTATGCTTTGCAAAAGATATATTCTAAGGTCGAAACAATAAATAGGAAACCTAAAAACCAGCAACAAACATTATCAGTGTGATAATAAAAAATATGAATAAAAACAATCCTTTTTAGATTAAAACTGAGTTAAAAATCTTACTCTCCATTAATTCGAAACCACAGCACGATTCCTCCCTACTTCTAAAGCAGACAATTTACCAAAAAATAAAGCCGAATATAAAAGCCATTTAAAGTGATGTCAGCACTTTCCCCGGTCGTCCCCGGTGTAAATAAGGCTGTGCCGATACATTGACTCTTCAGAGGGGAGACATTCCCTTACCTCACTACACTTTGATCGCGAGGTTCAGATTGCTATTGCCATCTTTTGTTTTTAAATGAGCAATTTTTATTTATTTATCACGTGTTTTTTTTATGTAGGTATATTTAGGTAGGTACACTGGTTATAGGTAAGTATTAGTACAAGAATAATTACAAGTTTTATTGGTTAACTAAATAATCTGATGAAAGATTTAGACTGAACACTTTTTGATCATTGAAAACTGGAAAATGGCGTCGAAAAAGTTTAATAACATGACAGTCTGTTATAAGTTGTTTCTAAGATAACTATTATTTTTTATGTATTTGTAGACTTTGTATTTTAACACGGAATTGAAAATAATATCTTATATAAACTGAACGGCTTCTTTCAAAATAACGACAAATTAACGTTAATTAATTATTGAAACTGAAGTCACTTAAGTTGTCAAGTAATTATCACACAGGTTTTTCTTCTAAATAATGTATGGTATGCATCTCAATCAAAAGTTGATTAGGTAAATTATTTAGATATTTTTATTTGTCTCATTCACTAAACCTACGCAACTTATTCAAACAAAGATTTTGGCTATCGAACGAAATAATAGCTTATGAGACATTTTTATATGAATCTAGTCGTATAATTTTATTTGTCTGACATTTATAACAAGCAAATAAAATTTATAGCTGAGACCAACACCGTTATTCATTTCCATAATCTTTGTTGAAATATTTTCCAGTAAAACAATGCTCAATAAAAATGTAAATAGTTCTATGCAAGATGAAATTAATTCTAGCAGTTGAATTGATAATTTTCACGTAATTATCACCATGCGAATTCATGGTGTGTTGGAATAGATTTAATTGAAAGAAGAATCAATGTGCTCTTTTTTTTCTCGTTGCCAGAAGTAAATAAATTATTTTAAATCCATCGTCGTAGTTATTTTATAACCACTAACAAAGATTCTTTTTGGTTTCTATTGTATTCAGAAGTTTTGTTTCCAAACATTGCCCAGTACAAGCAGATTTAAAAAACAACCCGGTAAACAATTCTACAGCCACAAATTACGTTTCAGGCACTCACGGCTGTATTTCAGTAGGTCGCGCCATCTCTTTCTTTTCAGCGTACAAATTGATATCAAAGTGTACGTGTGACAAAGACGGATATAAATTTCGCAAGCTGGTGTTGAATTGCCAGCTAAGCGTTTTCGAATAGGGTTGTCCAGAACGAATTTTGAAATCAAAATATTTTAATATTAAGAAGGCCCTTTTAGGCAGTTTTTTAATTCCGTTATTACACTTATTACTAATAGAACGTAAATTTTAATATACGAGTTTTTTAATGTAATGCGTTTGAACAGGGTTAAACAACTTAAATTAGTAATTAGCCAGTAACAATTAGTTGCTTAATATATACATTAAATACGAAGATAATACTTAAAAAAATTAATGGGCCCTACATTTCATTAGGTCGTAATACACAATCATCATTATAATTTAATCCAAAAGGCTGCCCCGCACGCATTAATGAACAAACGTGGATGACAACTTCGTTTTGAACATGTTTAATGTAAAAATTATACAGTCGTACACATGTGAAGCGACGCATTTCATCAGGATCAGTAATTACATTAAAGCAGTTGTATACAAGCACATCTTGTTTGCCAGTGAGAAAATTATTCATGCCCGATAATTCACCGCCTCGGGAGCAACCCTGTAGAGGTCTCATGTCTATCTTTTACCGCTAAGCCTACGGCGGTAAAGTCGGCTCGTGGTTGATAGCGACGAGCCCCGAAAGGGATGGAGATACGCAGCGCCCAAGAGAGCAACAAGGATACTCGACACTCCTTAAATTTTATATTCTATCCGCATTTTGTCGCCTAAGCGTTCCATTTAGTGTTCCATATTTAAACCTCGCGCCATTCTTTTTTCTTCCCAACCGAGCAGGGAATGTAAGGAGATTTTCTATTTTTTTACTTTTGGGGTGTACCCAGCCAGCGTCGGATGTGTGTGGAATACTGATGTGTGCGTGAGACCGCCGACGCCCTGTTAGGAAATGAAATTGGCATATAAATGTAAATTTTATGCTATGAATTTTAAAATGAAGTCGATACTTCCGCGCTTACGGCGGAGCGAGTGAGCCGTTTTCGTAAGTTTACGTCAGACGGGGATGAAATTAGATTAGAATATGCCATTTTCGGTAAAAAATGAGCTTTTAACGTCTTTCCTGAAACCCTTACGCTTTCTGAGCCATGATTACTTTCACTGCGTCTCAAAAAGCTTTATTTAATAAGAGAATAATGTTCTGCTAACGCACAAAGAATTTCGAACTTAAAATATACTACAACTTGCTATAAAGTTGTAACTGTCACATCTAATCAATAACAACCCATTATTTTATTTACTACAATACTATTTTACTTTCATAAATGTATTGCCTATAAAAGGATACTGTATGGCGAGACTGCGATCGAAATCGCGACGTGAAACGTTGAACGAAGTAAAGGAAATAGAGAAATCAAAAATGAGGAAAAAAAATCCACTTTACAGACGCAAACAAGTCACTTTAACTTTATTGAGCTGTAATCGAATTGTGACGTCCCTAGGAGCGGCGACGCGGACGAGGTCGGAGCGACGCGATCTGCAGCCATCCTTATCTGACCCGCCCATTTAAATCTATGCTTTTCAATCGTGCCGTCTCGCTCGCATCCCAGGGGTGCCGCCAAGATTGCAATCTTTTGATTTATACCAACTATTAGGAGTAGTGCGGGATAGTCTGTCTTTCAGAGCGAGATCCGCCGCGATAAATGTTGGATACAATCGACGTTAGTACTGATTATAGAAATGGATTTACTTATATCTTGTTACGGAAACTATTGTGTTGGCGAACTGAGTTTTACGAGCTATCTGGACAATGTCAAAGTTTTATTATTATTTGAAAATTATCAGGCTATTTGGTGTTAAGCTGAGGTCATAATGTCAATGTCTTTGTATCAAGTTTAAATAAAACGTTAAATGATTGCGCTTCAGCTGAGTTTATCGGACGTTCGGTCTGGTAAGGAAGTATTACCGGGTAGTAATAAAAAAGGGAGCCGACATTATTTTCTCGTTCGGAGAAAACCCCAAACAAAATGCCATCAATACATGTACGAGCAACGGTTGGCCACAAAACGGCGTCCATTCAAAACTGTATTATCTCAAGTCGAACATTATTTCGTATCCTAAAGGTTATATAAAAAGCGGCGAGCCGCACAGTCCCCGGCGGCCGCTTAGCCTCTGAAGGTTTGGGGAAAATAAGGGAAATCGTCCCTCATTTATATTGAACGGAAACCTTCAGCTTTCTACCCTTATGTACGAAGCACCGTACGTCGGGTTTGTCCCGGTATTTTCCTCCAAAATGATATCGGTTTTCGGTAATGTTTTGGTTTATTTTGATGACATGATCATTTTTGTGGATGCTGGAAAAATGTATTTTTAGATATGAATATTTGACAAGCCTATTCAAGCATTTCCTCCGAATAGTCCTAGAAGTAATGACATAACTTCAAATTCTAATACACTTGTCAGGTCGCCTTCATCAAAGGATTCCTGAAACACCTCAATCGGAGACATATCTTATTAGCAGGAAAACGCATCAAGCTGATACCGTGACTACGATATAATTTTCGCCTCGATTCAGATCTAACAAATCAGAAGCCAGCAGCATGCCAAAGCAGATTCGGTGCGTAATAAAATTAAGCTATTTCGCTATGGTTACAAATACTCCATCGTAAACAGCCACCCGCAATGGATTAAGACGTTAGCTGTGAAACCGTCGCCTTTAGTCGCGTGCTAAATATATTTAGCCGCTACTACAAAGGACTGTACGCTGTTTAAACACCGTGGCTAATGCACATCGTCAAAAGTGTCGTTCAATTTTGTATACTTTTGATTCCTTCCTGCGTTGTTATTTAAGTCTCGTCCAGGCTGCCAGTGGGTGGCTAACGACTTCAAGCCTTTATACGGCCGTGAACGCTGAGGACTGAGGAGTGATGACAGGATCTTCGAAACTTTGTGTAATAACTTGTTTATGAAGTATATCCTGCCTTCATAAGGAAGATTTGTGACACGTCAACGTGCAGCAAGATGAGAGGAACTTGGGCCCCAAACTACAGCCGGGAGTCTAATTTATTATCCGTGATTTCCACTTGACGTTTTAAATATAGAGACTAGTTTATGTGCATGTATTTTATTTCTTTGAGGAGATTAGAATCACGTAAAACTAAGTGAAGACTTCCGCGTCTAATTATTATTTAAAAGGTTCAGAAATAAATTAACGAACTCGTGAACTTTAAAGTTTTACTGCAGTGTTTTAATTTTCATTGAATGAGAAAACTCATATTAGACACAATACGCTGAAAAATTAGAAATAATCTTCTCATCCGGATCCACTCAACCAACTACCTACTGTTCAAATGCCTTCTTAAAGCCTTCTAAGATTGTTTAAGTGTCTAATGGGTTTCGAGGCTTGAAAAAATATATTCTATGTAATATATCCTTGTTATGCCATTTTTAATTGAAACGATTTCCTTTTTCATCAAACCCACTGTGTCTCACTGCTGGCCAAATTCATCTCCTCGTTACCTTAAGAGAACGCTAAGACTAAGTGAAGTGTACTTACAGCAACCCTGCTCTCCTTGAGGTCAAGCCTCATGGCGAGAGCCTCCCTCATGAATACGTCAGGGTAGTGCGAGGCCAGGAAGGCTCGCTCCAGCTCCTCAAGCTGCCACGAGTTGAAGTTGGTCCTCGAACGTCTCCGCTTGCCACTGTCACCGTCGTCGTCGCATACACCACCTGGGACAAATACGCAATGTTAGAATGAAGTTAGGCGTGACAAGATACGATGGAAGATTTTGAACTCTATGTCAGTGACCTCTTTTGCTTCGTTTTAAATGAGTATTCAATGTTTCATTTGTGTTATTTGTATTAAATTGCAAACTAATAATTTCGTTATATTAAGAATTTTAAATGACTTCGTTCCGTTTGAGCAAAGACAACCAAGTTTAATTCAAACGCAAAAAAATTGCAAGTAAGTTAGTTTAAAATACTTGATGTTATTCGGGATGGAATTCAATAAAATATTTTTACTAATATCCAATCGTGTTATTAAATTTCATGTTACGAATGATTAATTTAACACCTAAAACAAGATAAAAAAGCTCAAACATGATTGCCATAATTAAATATAAAAAATATCTGCCATATATAATTTAGTTGGCATCCTAATGTTCACACGTCGCGCGTAGTTGTTATAAAGTTAATATACTCGCATGACATTAGGGCCTTGCCATCAACGTTAAGGCGTAACGAGCAAACTTAAAACATTTCCAATCATCAGCGTAGTAGGATTGAAATGAACAAGACATAATCGTAAAAGACTCCGTGGTCGGAACAAAGTCCATTCAGCCAATTCCTGCGCCGTAAAACAACAGCCACGACCCGAGGCTCATAAAAAACAGATAATCTCCTACAAAGCGTCAGACCAAGTTTTTGAAAATAGAATATAATTTCTAATTTTCTCCCGGTGATTTTAATTAAAAATGGTCCCCCGAGAGCAGGACGGCTGCACGTCCGAAGCCGCGGGTTGGAAAGGGACAGCTATAAATTACTCGCTCGGTCCTCCGAGGGGCTAAATAAATTAGAAGTGATTAAGAGGAACGCGCTTCTGTTGTGCGTTGAATGTATCGTTGTTTTGTTACTTCGATAATTTGGGAAATGAGATTTGTACCTTAATTAACTTGTTAAAATATTCTTTATTAAAATATGTTAGCAATTATTAAAACCATAAAAAAACAACACAATTAATTACTTCGATTGTAATACACACTAAGAAAGTGTTATAATTACAGCCTTAAAATGAATTGCGAAACGTTTAGACAAGAACAAAATGTTATCAATAAATCGAGAAATCACTTGCCGTTAGACTAATTTAGTTGTTTTAAGCTGTCAGACTGCCGATACGTTACAGTGTCGCCTTAAGAGAAAAGGCTAAATTACGCGTGTGCGAGCGAGACCACAGCATGTCCCTAATGAGAGGAGTGAAAGAGACGATTTCGGTTATTGTATTAAAACAAACGACCGCCTTGGGCCCGCAGACAACAGTTTTGGCGCGCTTTAATTTAGTCTGCTCAATGTTTTAATGTCACAGGGGAGGGGAGGACTTACTAAGTATCTATTTGAGGGCTGTATAATGCGGTTTATAGATTCGTATGTAATTATTCCGCTTCGTTTGTTCTAACGAAATATTAATTGGGAGCCATTTTTATTTTAGGTTAATTCAGTTTTATACAAATATCAGGCAAAGGAATTTTGATTCAGCCTGATAGCTTAATCGAATAAAAAAATATCACGTCCTACCTATATTGATGGAGATGGTACTAAATAGCTTTTTTAAATTAACGAGTCATAAAACTGCCAAAATATTAGACTCAACAGACATTAAAGAGGTATTTCTCCGAAGACAATATTTTTATTTTATTCATAGAGAGGCTATCGCTGTTCGGCATCGGCAGCCAACATTAAATGTACTATTCAATAAAAGCGATTTTATTTGTGATGCCTTTTATTTTTCTATTACGGAACCAGTAAAGGGGAATTGATATTCTGTGGAAGACCTTGTATTACAGATAATTTATGGTTCATATTCTGCAAGATTTTATCTTTATCTATATTCTGGCTGATTGCTTTTATGCCTTTGTATTGATATTTGATTGTAATACTTGGGGACTGTACTTTATTGGTTTTATTGTTATAAAGACAAGTAAGTCTTCTTTTGTGTAATATTTATATTTAACAATCAAAATCTAGCAAATTAAAAAATGTTGTAGAGAAGATATAAATTCGTTTTATTCAGGTCTTCAATTATTTAAAGATTGTAAATTACCACTTATAGGATTGCGATAAAAAATAGAAGGGTGCTTTAACGCAATACGCCCATTGTAATTTATACTAGTTTATAAAGCCTTTTCTCAGCCCATAGAAAATTGTTGACGTAAGAAAATAATAAAAGATATAAAATATAACAAATTAAAACTTTAAAACGAGCTGAAGTCTCGTTTAATACGGAGAGAGGCGAGTAATAAACTGTTCAGCAATCAAAATAGTGCTTGCATTGGTTTATTTCATAATTCCGAGAATCAATCGGCGATCGGGAGGCGGACTCGAGTGTAAAACCCAGTAAATTTCGCCGGTAATAACGTACCGTTACAACTACATAATCACACGGACATACACACAGACAGTTATCACACAAGCCGATAATTTACTACCACTTAACACTAGCCAACGAATCACTTTCTGGAATCAAATTAAAATAGTCGCGCTCGACGCCATTTTCCCGTTTTTCGTGAAAGTGTAATATGGTGTTGCGGGCATTGGGACTTCGTAATTGGTTAATTGTGATCAAATATGAGGTGGGCAGCGCTCGCCGCCGCCGCGCCGACGGACAGACCTAATATGGCTGAAGTTATTGCTTTGTCATAATAATTTGTGCGCACTCTGGTTTTAATTCGTAATGATACAGATTAATGTCGAGTCTGAGGTCTCGGTTCAAAACAAATATTAAAGGCCCCGTGAAGGTGATAGTGGGTTTTTGTAATAAGTAAGTACTTGTTAATGGCAACGGCAAATTGACTCTGCGAAGTTAACACCTTTTCAGTTTCGGAATCGTGTCCAATTTGCGAGTGCACTAAATAACTCACGTAATCACTACTTTTAAGGAGCTCTATAATAATTTAGTCGAAACATACTTGGTGAATTAAAATTATCAAGAAATAAAGGTACTATTCGAGGTTATTTTGTTAAATATGCAGGATCGGAAGATTCTGATGTCTTCATTGCCAGTGGGGTGCTCTACTCACTGTAATTTGCCTTCGATACCGAGAAATTAATTTCCAAAATCACCGGCAATAATAAAGTTATAATTTTGAACGAAATAGGCGGTTACACGCGGTGTGGACAGAAAGCAGGGACGGACTTGAGCTACTTTTTGGTAACAAGGTGTTCTTTTGTTTTTAAATTGTTATGTGATAACAAAAGGGATAACAATACTTACATGTTTAAATGGGTTGTACACACTATGGTGTGAGTATAATGTCCACATTTATCTATTTAATTGGTCTGATGTACAAGGCCACAAATCCAAATACAATAAAATTAGGAACAATGGTAGCTTCGCTCGGCCAAGACCTACCCAAAAATAAGTAAGAGTAATGAATCAATGTAAGCATTGTTATATTCTCCTCAACATCTTACCAACATGACACTTGTCGATATTTTTTTTTTCTAAAATTATAATTCAATGAACAAAATATGTATTTCTTGAGTGCATCCCTGTGTTATTGGATGAAGACATTGGTTACGAAAAGTGGCTTCATTAGCGGCGCTGGTGAGCGCACGGTTCCGCGAAGCGACCGGCTCTGAACGACTAATTGAATTTATGTATGTCGCGGTGAAGCTTGCTCCTTAGACTTTCTTATAAATGACTAGGTTTTTTTTTCGATGAGAAATTTTGATGATTATATGAAAGATGTTAGTTTATAAGGAATACGAATGTCGTTAAGGCGAAGTTTAAGTAACCTACACAAGGTGTTATTTTAGAATTACTGGTGTTGATTGCAATGGCGAAAATATATTAAAAACCCAAGGTAGCAACAGAATGGCTAGTATCAATATATACAACTTATTATTTAACTTCATTATGAATTAAAAGGAGTACAAGTCACTTGAAACGTCTAAATATGACTGAAGCAGTTGAGGCAAATATTCTGTAGGTATAGGTAGGATATTAGCAATTAAAACCGTGAAATTATGACAATGTCAAGAGTTATCGGTACACTTATCTGTAATTTGTAACTGGCCAATTATGTAATAGGCTTCGAAAATCCAAACATGCAATAACATGATCGTAAAACAAGTCATCAAGATATAGATATAGAAGAAAAATAATTTTGGATTGCATAACGATTTCAGATTCTGTTCAGCCAGGCATTTTATAACCCTACAGTTGCTCCAAAAATATACAGTGAAGAAAACAAATATGATTTTATTGCTAGGAATTTGAAAAAAGAAAGCAAGCAAATGAAATTCGTAAGAAATATTCGATAAAAACGGAGGAGAATTTAAATTCCCATGACATTTCTCGAAAATATCGATTAAACATTTTCCCACAACACAATTAATGCACTAGCCTTGCCCTTAGCTAATTGTCTCGTCTCCGTGCTATCCTTCCATATATAATAGCCGGCTACCGACTTAATAGTGGATTATTAAAAACGACTTTTCAAATTATTAGCAATATACATATCATTTGGAAACATTAACGCGTATTATGGGATGAAAATGGCTTAACTCGATGGGGTCGAATGTTGTTTATTTCTTTTTGATATAAGCAAAAAGCTTAAAACTGTAAGGCGGAGGTGTTCTGCTTCGGAATGGCTTAATTTACCACTTGTAACGGAAAAAATGCAGGAAACTGGAAGTCATGAGGTTGTGGCGATGTCAAAGGACTTTGGTTAGCTTCGACAAGATTGACGTTGTTTTAACACTAGGATAACTGAAAGATTTCTTTTTGGGTATCTAAGCCACTTACAAAGACTTTCCATTGACTTTTTTTTTTAATTAATCATTCTCACTCCATAGGGTTAAGACTCACAACGTCGGATGTCCGTTTAATTTCATCTGAAACCTGTTTTAATTTACCTTACTTTAGATGTACTTACTCATAAATTTAACTTAAAGAATATATCTTCTGGTTTCAGATATATATAGTTTCCCGATCACTCTAGTAATCTCTCTCTAGTGATCTATAGCACGGCTTAGAGAAAGTTTCATTACTACCAAGAAATTGTTAATAGGTGTCATGAAAATTAGCATTTAAATGAGATAATAGCACAAGTAGAGGCATCCTTTTAAGGTATGAATTATAATAAGTTATTGCCTATTTCTTGAACTTAAGAGATTTTCTAGGTGAACCCTAAAAAATATTATCAGATGAGTTACTCTAGCAAATGAAACGAACATGATTGTGGTGTAAATAACAAAAATTGTAACATTTTATTGTTGTTAAATGCAATTTGTTTTCTATTAATGTAAACGTGTGCTAAATGTCATGTTGTAATTATCAACAGAATAGGTTTTTATGATTGTATTCGCAATACTGACTACTTGTTTCGCCATATTTTTTGTATTACCATTTATTGCATCAGAAAGTACGACTTTAGACACGCAGTAGGCATTTACATAAAAATACCTTTAGTTGTGATGTAAATTGACTTTTGTTTCATTTTCCCTTACAACTGAACATAACCCCACCTCAATATCTTTACCACTTACTCTTCCATTCATAGATAAACGAGGAATAATACAAAAAGACGCCCGATTACATGAGCATCACATAAACATATTTTTACATAAAAATACTGAATAGAAACTATTTTTCATGTCCGTGTAATATTTCGTGGCACATCTACCGGTCGCATCACAGCGCCCGCGGCCAGCGCTCCGAGATTGAAACATGATAAATTGATACTACTACACAGGCCGTTTTAACCGCTATTTTATACCCATGAAAATAAGGTGTAATAAAATTTTAATATTTTACCAAAACAATATTGATAGCTGCGGACTTGGATGGATTGGCTGGTATTTTTAGTACTTTACCCAGGTTTCACCGAGACCTTGTTTGTTATGATGTGAAATAAGCAGTTTGTTTCTTTCCTGCTTTTGAGGATTTTCTGTGGAGATCGTGATCAGTGATAAAGTGATAAGTTCTTTTACGACTTTTATGTTGTGTGTTTGTAAATGGAAAGGTGGAAAGGAAACCAGAAAAGGAGGACGTAAGAAATTATTTCTTTTTGCTAAAGTTTTTCAGAAATCTAGCCACATTTAAAATAACAATCAATAAGGGGAAAAAAATAATTCGACGTTTGACTTTGAGTTTGCCCGTTTTCGTTACAATAAAAATGTGGGTCCAAGAGTAGAGACAATTGTCTCTATTCATCTCTACATCATAGCATTTACGATATTGATGTATTTACTTTTTGGGTACAATGCAACTTAGCACACGTTTAACATTATGTACTGTTACTTATTAATGAAAACCAATTGGCAAATACTCATAGTCTGCGGTCTAAGTACAAATTGATGGGACATTGTCGTGGCACAGCTCTAGCGGTTCATTCTTGATAACATGGTAACAATATACAGTTTATTTATACAGTATTTGACTCGCCTTTTGCTAGTTACCATTTACAGAGTAAAATACTTCATATTTTTTTTAGTAATTTTTTCAATTGTCAAATATTGCAGTTCCACCGCAACGTACACAGACCTAGACAACAAATTAACATGTCAAGTCGTATAAATAATGACTGATTTTAATTTGTTTATAATTTGATTACCGAATTATGAATCAGATTTCGGCATTCAATTCGAATCAAAGGCTTTAATCAGACAAGGTAACTTTCAAATCTGTTTGTATTGATGTTTGTGATCGTAGAATACTAAGACTTAATTTTTAAATAGCCGTAGGTGATATGTACCTAGTCCTGCCTTTATATACTGTTAGGCAATTTAATTTGAAGATGGTTCCTAAATGTGATTAATGTTCACGCAACATTTATGGCATTTATTACAACGCCATCTAGTATCAAACTAAGCAAGTAAGCGTATAATTTGCATAAGACAACTAATAAACATACCTATAAATTTCTGAATACTTATGTAAATATTATAAATTTATATATTTTAAACAACAACATTATATTTTAACATACAGCAAAAGATCGTACTTGTCATTTTTTTTTCCTTTGTGGGGATTGAACTCCCGATCCCCTGTAATAACATTGGGCATACACCACTGGATCAAATCCTTTGTATTAGCACTGGCCACAATGCAAGCTATAACTTGAAGAACTTAAAAGACCTCATTTACTTTATTATTGATTTAAAATACCTATGTTTTATTTAAAAGATTTCATGTACTACGTGATTTTGACAGCTTGAAATGAAAATTACCCTCAAAAACTCAATTGTGACTTTTAAGTAATTAACGTGTATTCATTTTCATCTAAATGGACATATTTATAAGTACTTCTTACTAAGTAAACCTACGTATAGATATTCAGTATAGTTTATTATCTTATAAGACCAATGTGTTTTGGGGATATCGTTACGTCATCACCAGCCAATGGCAGCCAATTTATCGTACGCACAGCTTACAATACACCGCAATAATTATTAGGGGATTACTCCCTAGTGACTGGCACGTCTACTCGAAACATATCGATGTTCTAGTGATGTACCAAACCGTGTTTGAAAATATCGATATATTTTTTTTACTTTATTAAAATCGGAATTGATTATTTAAGTAACGATGGATGAATGATTATGTGTCGCAGGTTATTAAAAGTCTCGCAGTCGTTTTACGCCATGACAGGTGGCAAAAACGAGCTCGCTTGCATGATATGCTCTTTTTTTGTTTTGAGTAAACCCCTTCTGTGAAATTAATCACCCTTAATTGGGTGGCTAAAGGATATGCAAGTATAAACTGCCGATAAAATGTTTTGGGGCGTTTTTTGGTATAATTTCTATTAATTTACATCAACTCGTTCAATAATATGAACAATAAGCGACTGTCTGTAGTTTTTTAAGTACAATGTTTTAAAACTTTTAATAGAAGAACCAGAAAAAAAATACAGATATTAAAATGTCGTACCAAAGCAGGAAAACCGCTCCACTTATCTCAAAGAAAAAGAAAATAGATTAACTATACATTTTCCTTTACGTAAATAAAGCAAAATATTATCCTGTATCATAACATCACTGTT
This sequence comes from Trichoplusia ni, assembly GCF_003590095.1. Classification (NCBI taxonomy): domain Eukaryota; kingdom Metazoa; phylum Arthropoda; class Insecta; order Lepidoptera; family Noctuidae; genus Trichoplusia; species Trichoplusia ni. Next base: position 15,144,582 of record NC_039480.1, on the reverse strand, counting down.
TTTTGCCTACGAAGTTTCTAACTCCGGCCCTATATTATCTGTGTATCCCACGGGAGCAATAATTCAGCCAAGTCTGTTTGTATCCCGACTTATTTAATCATCTGATGTTGGCTGCATTGGCCAAACAAAATAATCACGTATGATAACAGTGCTACCAACTTCTTGGATAAAAGTTTGGTCGTGTTTTGTTTTAGCTGGTATCTTATGATTGGTTTTCACTTACCTACTATATATTTTGTTGTAGCTTTCTATGTTAAATGAGGTATGTTCATATTTTGATTTTCTTTTATAATTTACGCAAAATGACAACTGGCTATAAGACTTACATAAATGCTTTAGCATAAATCATCTTTTTCTTTATTTATTTTATGTTGTAAAAGCTCCATAAGAGAGACATTCTCTTCGGGAAAACTATGTTTAGTTCTTAGACTAACTTAAATTGAATGAATAAAGGAAACTAGAGGGACACTTATAAATTCGAATTCTATTCGCTTTAAGCTCAGAACAATGTATTTAATCAACTTCGATATAAACGTATCGTGTTTTTGAAGGACTTGCTTAAATAAACTCAGTTAAATGGAGTACAGAGTCAAATTGTCAAAACAAAATATAACCAGAAATGCCGACACAAAAAATCTTGTCAAAGATTTAAAATCAAAATCAACTACTTATTTTCTAGATAATAAAAATTGCGGTCAGTTATAGCAAACAATCTCTTTTAAAGTGAACATGTGTATTTTATGATGGTGGTAGATATTATAAAGCAATGCTGGCGACCCTCGGGAGCAATAGATCAGGAGCCCGCGGCTGCACCGCGACTCACAAAGTTGGGAGCCGGTACCATATATTAATTTAAAATTGTTCCTTTTTGGGGTACCCGTAGCAAAGAATATGTAGGTACTTACTCTATTTCTAAGTTGTCACTGTTTGTTCATCTGTGTGGCTATTTTCTATTTAATAGTTATTTCTTGTATTTATATTAAAAAAAAATAAAAAATATACGATAGTCGGGAATTTAAATATCCTTGTTTTAAAAGATTTTTTCACAAATATTCAAGTCAGTGTACTTCTGAAAGGTATGGAAGGAGAAGACGCCGACGCAGACGGAGAATGTTGCGCCGACCCCAAATAATAATCGGGATAAGGGCAGGGCAATGATGGTGATTTAAGTCTGTCACTGTACAGTCTTTTGATAAAAATTGCACGTATTGTAAGTTGACGTTATATTATAACGTCGTATATTGATATTAATGGTACGGAAACTTGCAAACGATTATTTGACTCCTACTGGGCTTTTGTTTTTAAGTTTATTAGATTTTTATTGACATAATCTTGTAACCTATTTTTTTATTGATAACTAGCTGTTGCCCGCGACTTCGTCCACGTGGTTAGAATTTTCCCCGTTTTTTCCACATTTTCCATTGTATCTTCGCCCCTATTAGTCGCAGCGTGATGTTATATAGCCTATAGCCTTCCTCGATAAATGGTCTATTCAATACAAAAAGAATTTTTCAATTTGAACCAGTAGTTTCTGAGATTAGCGCGTTCAAAAAAACAAACAAACTCTTCAGCTTTATATATTAGTATAGAGTATAGATTTATAAAAGTTGAATCGGACACAAATCGGTTAATTGTAGATAAGTTAATGATACTGATAGATAAATGATAGCAATGATACATATTTGGCCTCTTTTGTCTTCTCAAAATGCTTTATATTATTACCAGCAAGCTTTGGATACAACAAATAAAAGGTTCGGTTATATATAAGGAAATAGTTACAGTCAAGGACAGTCCAGACAGGTTGTTCATTGTGATATTATATCGTTAGAAAAAAATGTATACAATGTCAGATACTCATAGTTGATAACAAATCTAAAATTGTTAATGTCGCAGAAATTTGTTTTTGCATAAACTATATATTTATTATTATTAATTAATCAATGCAGCAAATTACGGACATTCGTTACAACCTTACTGTTTACCACAGATACAAATATATGAATTTGAAAAAAAAAACATTTCTTTCGAATTGGTTTTGCAACTTATCAAATAGCCCTGAGGATTTTCCGAATCTAGACGGATCTAGCTCGATTTGAAAATGTACCATTTTCAAAGGTGGCTAGATAAGCTAAGTAAGTCTATTAACCAATCAATAGGAAGTTCCCTCCGATAATGTTTTTATATATAGTCAACACTAAAATAATATTAAATTAATTGTTATTATGATACCGTGAAGGTTGTAACCGTCAACTCTAAAGGGACTAGACGTAAACAGGTTATGATGATTATTTCTGACGTTAGATGGCGCTATAAATTATCTGTCATAATAATCTGTCACCATTTAAGTAGTAAAATGGCTATCATGAATAATAAATTGAAAAGTCTTTATAATAGGACAATTCATATTTTTAATATAACCAAGATCACGTTTCTGTTAACTGCTTATAAAAATATGATTTACCTACATTAAGTGTGTGTAGTAAAAGACAAGATGCTAAAAACAAAAGACGATTTAATACAACAAGCTAGTATTGATACTTTTCTCACAGACAATCTTTAGTATATTATTCTTCTACTTCTTGATTCTCAGTATCACCTCTTGTTTAACTAGTAGAGAATGTCTTGCGCATGTAGTCCACTATTTTTAAATAAATAAATGAAAATCAATCAATAACATCTATTCTGTCCTTCCATAGTCAAAAGACGAAAGAGTCGACTAAACTGACATAACAACTTTTTAATTTACTTTTTTAATTCAAACGAATTCAGAACGCCGAGCAACCGTTCACAAACAGCCCTACAAATGAAGGGCCGTACGCGGACATCAAAGGGACATTATCTAGTGACACTTGTCCCGAGATTTATTCGTGTTATTATCACGGTATGCCCTTGAGGGCAAGAGGACTTGAGGTCTGTTAAGATAATGCATTAATTAATTAGACGCTACGAGTTTACGGAGGAAACATTTCATTGTAATTGTGTAATGAATAGTTTTATTAGTGTTTTGTACGTTTGACACGGTGACATGTTTATTAGGGAAATTGTTTTCGTTTCTTAGTAGGAAATTATAACAGTTATTGCGCGACATTTTATAATCAGTCACTAGAATTGTAGAGATTCAATTAGAGTTAAACACTATATGCTAACAGCTGGAGTACGTTAATGTTTCCATTGTTTTTCATTTAAATTAAAATTGGTTATTACCGATTTTTTTACATACCTAGTGTACCTAGTACTTATAGTTAAAAATCTTAATCTTAATCGAAAAAATAAAAAGAAAATTCAAAACAATAATTAAGTATATATATATTTTCTTGTCTCCAACATGTAGATTACCTACTTACCAAAACAATTCTGAAGCTGACCAAAAATCCTAACGGTCCTTTAGACCCTAACCAGCAACATCGTATTTAAACATTGCAAGCATCGGGCGTGACGCGCGGGTTAATTTTATGCTACATTAATACAGTGAGGGTTGGCACCACTTTTTAATAGGGTTAGTTATGGTATGGGTCCCTCACACCCCCGCGTTCTCAGGGTTAGCAATATGTTACAGTCAATGGGATTATCTGGTTGTTTTGTGATAAAACGGATTAATTTTTGGATAAACAGTTTAAGGGTTTATTTGCACTTTCTTTTGTATGTCATGTTGTGTTGCTTTGTTGACATGAATTATGCTTCCGTAGGTATACACATGAGTCATGGCTTTCTTGTATTGTAAAGTTGTGGTTTGTCAAGAAAATTGTGGTTTGTCAACTTGAAGGCCTATGAGGAAATGTCCAATTTGTTTTCAATGTGTGAATATTTTTGTTGTCTATCAGTTATTATCCGGTTGGAAGACATTTTTTCAAAAACAATCCTAATGAGGATGATTTTAAGTTAAAGTGTATTCAATATTCTGTTGGTGGGTAAAGTTATTTATTTTATTTAGAGAAATTTTCTATCTACTTTATTTTTAAAATTCACAAACCCAATCCCAAGAAAAACATTGCCTTAGACAAATCATGAAATTAGAAAAAAAAACAAAGAACTACCCTAACAATTACCATTTAAAAATTGAACTTTATGATCAGAAAAAAATACCGATTCTAATTTGCACGGGCGTTCGAAACCGTTTCATTTTTTAACTAACATTGTCATACAAATAAAATTGTATTAATTTATTCATATAGTATATTGGACCGAGAAATTACTTGTTTGTTTTTTGTTACAAAAAAAAAACGTGGGTGACATTTTTTCGTCGTATCCCACGCAAAAAGTGCAGCTCTTTCAAAATGGCTGAATCAATTAGTTACAATACAGTGTTGTGGAAAACAATAGTGTAATTGGAACGGGGTCATATTTGTTGTTCGTGATTCGTTTATTTATTTCGTAACGCTATATTACTTGAGAAAGCAGAGGCAGTAAGGAAATAATGTTTTTTTAATGAAATTCACACCAAATGAAACTCGTGCTTTCGAAAAAAAATAGGGTTTAGTCTTCAATACTTGCTAATTACAATCATTAAGAAAAACACAAGACGTCAAACAAGCACTTATTACGGAAACTCAATTAATCAATATATTAACAGGTACTTTACGTTCATATCAGTATCCTTGATCGGTTCTTGAGCCGTACCGCATACTAACACCCAGGGGTCCAACAACCAATAAACCACTAACTTAAAGGACATATTGGCAGAAAATCACACAAGTCTCCCGTGACCAATTTTCAGAAGGGGTGAATGGGCTAAAACGGTTTACTATGAAAAAAGTAAATAGTAAAAAAAAGCGGATCGAATGTGACAAATGCGTGTTTTGGGGCACGCGACGCATGATTCGGCACGCGCCACTCGCGCGCAACATGTGATGATGAAACTATTTTTGGATGTAATCACAATATTTCAGGCATCCTGATAACTTCGTTTAGTTTTTACTAATCACAGTTAAGAGGTATTAAATCACCACGTACTTGGTTAAAAAACATTGTTGGTGTTGGGTTGGTTGGAAAACATATTGTTTAGATCCGTTACCCGAGCCCTAGTATACCTACACGAGCTTCAGAAACATTGCGAAAACTGTTAAGAGAGGCAATAACTGCTTTAATTTACAACGTGTGTGCAAAATAGGCATTTTATCACTTTCTTTAAACATAACGACAGTTCAACTTAGGGAAGATCTTGTCAAAATGATGTAATTAAGAGTCAGTAAGAAGGTCTAACTTGACAGATGGCACAGAAGGCTTACAACAGTTTGAATGCAATATGGAAGTTATGGAAAAGAGGAAGGCTCTGCAAAAGCATTATTTTAAGAGATATTGGTCGGCTCAAGGTACTGCCAACATACTGTTGTAGACAGGACAGAGTCATCTTTGGTTTTATTTGAACGCGGAGTCGTCACTCCCCTGCGCCGGGTGTGTCAGGAAATGACCCTTGAAATTGGCTCCCAGCCGACTCAGTTACATTTCGCACACCTTGCCGTTGCCCGACGACTTGACTAATAGGCCTTACTGCTCACAATTTCGCTCTTTTGTCACTTTTTTCGTGTAATGAGTTTGTTTTTAATACGCTTAAAGAAACCGCAACAATGGCACCTTCCCCCCTCAACAACGTAGTTACGTTCTTATTAAATGTTCCGGTCGTTGCTAAGTATTATAGATTAAATTTAAAATTAAACTCGCAACAATAACACAGATAATTGTTCGTGTTTGAGTACGTATTAATAACTGTCATATTAAAAGGTGAGTCATTTATTTATTTTGCTAAATAAAGTTGTTCGAACAAAGCGTAAAACTCATTGAACTGTCAGGCGAGTGATTTAAAAGTTTCAAAGAATATTGTGAAGGAAATCGGTCTACATAAATTAAAAATATTTTGTACTAGCTTTTCGCCCGCGCCGAGGTCGGTTATATCGCGTTTCCAAGAGAAATCTTCAAAATTTCGGGATCAAATCTATAATATGTTCTTTCTCAAAGTCAACTCTATTTCTGTACCAAATTTCATTAAAATCAGTTCAGCAGTTTAGACGTGAAAGCGTAACAGACAGAGTTACTTTCAAGGCAATAAGGATTTCTAGTGGGAGGAGAATGGGGAACATTTTCATCTCTATTAAAAGTGTTTCTGCAAAGCGAGTTAAATTCCAGTATATTATAGAGAGTCCTTATTTGGTAGACTCAAGGGGCGAGTACAGTGTAATTTATGCGTTGTTCCGTCGCAGCCGGGCCTCCCCTCGGTAAAGCAGCCCTTTATTGATGTACTTTTGACTAGTAGTGATTTCTGTTTATTAGGCCATTTAGCTGTTATTCTTGCTAGTTTGTTTTTTCCATTAAAACTGTTTGTTTTGTTTTATTTATTGAGCAATTCATTGAGGTTTGTTTGAAAGGACTATTGTTTGGTATGTGATTGTCAATGAAGTGGTAATAGTGGTTTTTATAGATAATTGTTATTTAAAATTATAGGTATGAGTGAGTACAGTAAAATTAATAGATACCTACATTGATAATTTTATTAGGCTCATTTTGAGCAATGCTTTTTGTCAGTGTTAAAAAAAGTTTGTGACAAAATATATGACCTCATTGCTGTTCTACCTATTCTCTCTAAATTTTGAAGTATATGTCGTCAAAGACAATCAGTCTTAATTCATGTTTTCAATTATTGTGTTGTCGCAACTTGTTCCCATTTTACTACGTCTTACTTTTTTTCAGTAAGATCAAGAATGTTGCTCGCAAATCCAATCGATTCGTTAAGCTTAACTAAAGATATTACGTTATGTTTGTACTACCTGCCTACTTTAATCGACATTCAAAAGTTAGTCAATAGTTTTATTGAAATAAGCAAAATGTACGGTTTCCGTAATTCGTAACGCCAAAAAGGGTTCGGTAACTATTAGACAACTGATTATTTAAGTTACATAAACGTGATGAATTGATTCATAGCTAAAAAAATATGATAATAAATTTGACAATAAATCACTTAATTACACCATTTAACCATGGCTATAGAGAGATAGTAACGTTTTAGAGGTTTTTATTAAAGGGTAGTGATACTATTAGAATAACTGTTAAAATAACCTTTCTTAAGGTTTGTTTAAAATGTGACTATAATTTTGCCTTACAATATAGGTCTAAATATTTAACTATAACTACAAAAACTTTGGTTATACAGACTTTTTACGGTGACGCTGAAATAGAATACATTAATACGTAGGCCTTTCATGAAGCAGCTTTAACAATTTCTCAGTAATATTTAAGCGTTCTATATAAACGTCCACTTTAACAAGTTTTATGACACGTATCCTCATTCAGTAGCGACACTTGACTGGCGATTAAAATGACAGCTGTCAACAGACAGGTGACAATCTATTTAAAAAAGGAACGGGTCTCATTTACAAACGTAGCTTCACTGGCACAGTTATTTTATATTCGGAACTCCTTTCTAGTCAATTAATTTTAAAATGTAAATAAATAGCTTTATTTTTTATTTGTTTCGCTTTTTAAATTGATATAAAAACTTCTCCTTTATAAAAAAGATGTGAGTATAATAGGTATCTATTTTAGATGTGTGTGACTTCTTGCTTTTCAAGTTTCTGTTATTTCTGACTTGGATATTACTTCTAAGGTAATAAAAATATAAAATTAGTATTTTGGTCAAGAATAAAAACGCTTTTAACAATATTTGACTAGTATTAAAAGAAATTGTGAAAATTATAAGCAAGGCAAGTTTTCACATGCCTTCTATATTTCAATCTTTTTTTGTATTCACCTCATCTTGCACAAAGGTATAGAATATATATAGTTGTTATACTCTTGTTTTTAAATTGATTGTTACTGCCCAAGTTATATTTTCAATAAAATAAACCTCAATCGAAAACTATGTAGGATTTTTTTCAAGCTAAATTCTACTGCACTGGCATCAATTATTTTCCTCAAACTTACAAAAATGTAAGTGTTGAACGTGTGAATACAATCACATTCTGCAAAAAGGACAAGAAAATTTTATGACAGCAAAATCTTAATGCCATTGACCGACGCGAATCGAATCCGAGACTTCACGCTTCACAACCGCGTTTCCGAACACAAGAACATTATGAATTGCGTAAAAAGAAACATAAGCCCTCGCAATAAACACTTCTTGAACTAATTGATTTTTGAAAAAAAAAACTTTTTGTCTCTACCAGTAGAATAAGATCGGATATTTTTGTCTTTGGTCAAGCTAGATATTTAAAGATTTTAGTTCCGTGTAGTCCAGTAATATAATGTAAAAATTAACATAACAAGCAAAAATAACAGCAAACGGCTCATTACAAATCAATTCACACTTGAATATAACCGGTGTCCGGACCATTTCACACATGATCACTTATAATTTACAACATAAAAAAACCCATTGATATTTCTATTAGGTACTGTGACCAAAAAAATCGTACACAAAGAGTTGGGAGTATGCGTCATCGACAAAACATTTAACATCCTAATTTCGTGGGTAACACCTCAGCGCTAGAGCCGACAAAAGAATCGATAAACATCGAGATGTAGTCGGTATCGAGTCGGACGGCTCGCCCAGCGGGGCACCGCGGCGACCAACTAATAACTTACATTTGGATTACGCTCGTTAGCCTCTTAGCACCTTACCCAGACGTTTATTTTTTATTAATATAAAATTTATTCAAACGAGCCCCGAGAATATTTCGGGAATAATGCCTTAATATTATAAAAGCAATATGTTACGTCTAGGAGGATAAGTGTATCGGACGCGACACGATCATTATTTATAGCACTATTTGTTCGTTATTTTTAATCTGAAGTAGGGTTTTGAGTCAACACGCGTTTAATCTAGACATTACATTATCTGAGTAGAAAATGTTTCGGTGTGACCGATTGGCCTCGCGTTGATTGCAGCTTTGTGGGCCCGGGCGACGTCGTTTGTTCATAATCGATACTGACAGCTCATGACTGAATCGATTGCCGAGTTATAAATCGATATTATTGTACCGAGTCGTGACGAGCCGGCTGCAAGTGTTGTTGATATCACTGAGGTAATTGTGACAACACGATAATTATTGAAGGATGAAATATGTTAATGAAATGGAAAGTTACTGTGAATAATAAGAAGTTTCGAGTTTCGAAAACTATTTGTTAGTATGAATAAATGATAATTTAAATTAATTATACTTATCTTGAAAAATATTTGTATTTTTATTAACGTATTGCATAATTTTCTATTTTATAAGTCTGAATATTCCGAGCTATGACGAATATACTCATTAGGGTTAAATTATCATAATCGGATTAAATTAAGTTTAAATTATTTTCCAAGTTAAGACTTCAGTGATAAATATTTTTTTGTCTATCTAGAATCTTATTAGTCATGAAGGCAATTCGTAACAAAAAACTGGTGAAAATATTTTTGCGGGACAAGATTTTACTACACAATGATTTTTGTCGCATTTTTTAGTGTCAAACCCATACCAGAAAATATTTTTTCAATTTAACACTCTAAATATTCAATTATTAATAGTACTACACATATTGATTAAGTAGGTAAACAACACTACCCAGCCGTCATAAATTCCCTCAATACATAAACTAAACCCAGCACATTACCTACAAAAAACAGTTTTAAATGTGAAGGCTAGCTATCTGACAAATCCCAGCTACTAAATTGCTCAACCAGTCCTGATTGAATCATACAAAGACAGCAAACAAAACGCATTTAATAACAAGAGTTGCATTTGTCATGTCTTTCCGGTACTCAACACAAAACACAATGAGAAAAACAATTTTCCTTGTAAACGAAGTCACGCATAATAAGTAGTGTTTAACAAGAGGTAAAAAATAAGTTAAGTAATTATAACTGTATTAACAATTCACAGACAGTTTGCGACATAAGTGAGGAGCGACGGTTAAAGATATAAAAGTCGGCCAAGTGTGAGTAGACGAGGGCAAAGGGTTCCGTCTACTACAGTGTAAGAAAACTATATTACATAGGTAAGTTAATTAGTAATAATACGAACAAAAACTACAATTTAAATTTAATAAAAACTATTGAGAAAAACTTATGAAATTTTTGGTACCAAATGACAGCTATTTCACGTTAAATGAATCATTAAACAAAAAATCGGTTCATCCAATCTGAAGTTTTGAGGTAACAAATAAAATACTCATGAATTTAGAACCTCTCAACCAACCTTATAAGTTGGTTGTAAAATGTTACTTCATGTAAGTATATTTTATAGATTTCTTAGTATTTTTTTTTAATATTTATTGATTTCGGTGTATATAAAAGTAACCGTCGCCTAAAATGCTAGTTCGTGTACTTAATGCTACCTACTTCTGTCACTATAAACTGGAATAAATTTTAGTATTTAAAAAGAAACATTTGCAGTTTTAATGAAGAACCTTTGATTACGGAACTCCAACAATATAAACATTTTATGCTTGTCTGGAGAGCACCGCGAAATAATTAGCGAGACATAATTCTAGTATTACAGAAGCAAGTATTTTACGGTAACTCTTAACGTACAAGATAACATTATTTAATTAAAGCAATGACTTAATACCAGTGCTGAGATAATTAAGAAATCGCGCCTCATTATTGCATAAATGTTGTTTCGCGGGAAAAGAATCTTTACCGTAGTTTAACACTCAAGAATTGTGTGTGAGGAAATGTGAACTTAAGTATTATTTTATTATAAAACTTTCGTCTTTAAACCTAGTTGAAAATTATTAAGTTAATAAGAAAGCAATTAAACTAGTCGGGAAGAGCTCGATAAATGCGCGCGAGTAAACCTTTATGAAATGTAATATTAGGTGTTAATATTTGATTAATAAAAAAAAATCAAATACTCAAGCAAAGGAAAGTAATTTAATTAATAAAAAATCATCACGCTTAAAAAAGCCTATTCTAGATTTTTTCAGATCGGCATCAAATCTTACTTGATTTTGATATAAAATACTTTTAAAACGGTCTTTTGATCTTCACGACCAATGTTAATTGTGTGGATTGCCCTTTCCTTTTTTTCGTATGGTTGTTGGGAAAACAATCCATAGGCTTCGACCCGGGTTTTGACACCATTGACAGATTCTCAGATGTGTCAGTTTATTTCTCCTCGTGGATTAAAACACAGTAGATTGCCTGTAATTTTGTTGTTGTCAAAAACTGAAGACCAAGTATTGTTTTTTTTTTTAAATTGGGCAATCATAAAATTGAGTGAATCATTTATGTACACACAAAGAGTAAGTTAATTATTATGATTGGCGAACTCTACTTTTACTGTCTTCTAAATGTAGAGTTTAGTTACAAGAGAAGAGAAATTAAGTTTTGTTAATTTTACAGTATCTCAATAAAGAGTTCTTCTCTCGAGTTCGACTCGCGATCCCGACGCGTCTGCTCATGATTAAGGACTCCGGTTGGGTCCGAAACTAGTCGGGCTACCCCGATAAATACGCGTGAGTAAACCGTTACATCATTTAATAATGAATCAGTCTCACGATAGTTATTATAAAAATCTCAAAAAAGGCATTGAAAATCTATATCTAAACTAATCTATACCTACTCTATACTTAATAAGCTTTGTTTGTTTGTTTGAACGTGCTAATCTCCAGAACTGATTTAAGTTGAAAAATTCTTCTTGTGTTCAATATACCATTTATTAAGGAAGGCTATAGGCTATACAACATCACGCTGCGACTAATAGGAGCGAAGATACGAGGGAAAATGTGTAAAAACAGGGAAAATTATTTATCTTCGAGCGCTTCCGATCAAAAATACCTAACTTATATCTTCTAACCACGCGGATGAAGTCGCGGTCAGCAGCTAGTATGTAATACAAGTGTATGAAAGTTTTAAAATAATTATGATATCTATCAAACCAAGTAATCTCTCTCTTTACACTAATTAGCTATAATATTAAGTAAGTGAGTTTTGTTTATGGACAAGTATAGTTATGGGTATATAAAAAAAATGAAATTACTACTATTTATAAAACACTTTTTGTAAATAATTATTAAATCTTTAACCTAATATTAATACGAACTGAAGAATACTAAAGTAAATATCAACTGAAATGATAGATACTCTATGACTCAAAAGATAAATTAATTGTTTTTAATTTCAACTGTTGGGAAAAGTTTCATCATTTAACTAATCTCTTTTAAAAATATTAAGCAAGTGCAAAACAGATTGTAATAATAGACTACACTACAAGAATTTTTAAATAGATGTAATAGAAAAGAAGCGAGGTTCAATATTAATCAATATTGATTCCAAATGCCAAATAAATAAATGAAATCTGCAATAAAACATTCATACTAAATACCAAAAATTTTGTCGCCGAAATGCATTACATAGGCATAAGTGTCAAAATAATTTAACTTAGAGTTTACGCTACGCATGTAAATATGAGTATTTATTGATACATAGACACCGTTTTTTTACTGTATCTTCCTTTAGTAAAAATTGTGATACATTGTTTTACTGTATCTTGCTTTAATAAAAATTGTTCGGACATACAAAAATCTAAACAAAAATGTTTACCTATTTATGTGAATACAATGTGAGTTAAAAACAATTTATTTGCAAATTAAAAATTTTAAAGTTACCAATAATAATTTTAGTCTATAATAAATTTACTGAGATATATGTGATACTGAGATATATATGTATGTGATATCAAAAATAATAATTTGATATCCGAAATAATAATTTTCGGCAGATAGGGAAAACTGGCAAAAAATAACAGATTATAATTTGAATAAGCACTGCGTTTTTTTGCGATAGGTAAGGTTATCGTCTCGTACCTACTGCTGTATAAGAATAGTATGATATTATTAAAATAATAACAATATTCTTTGTACAGCAAACGTTATTTAATTAACGGTCCCGCCGCTCATTTTAATTAACGAAAGATAAAGAATCCACTCACATTTTCAGATAAACTTAGAAATAAGTTACATTATTACAACATTGAAAACTTATTATTAGCCGTCTCTACACATTTGCACGCTCTACGCTTTTTCACAAAAATAATCTATTCTTATTAATTTACTCTAGAAACAACTTTAACAGAATCATTTTTTAAACGCTAATTTTTTTTAAGTTTTTATCTTCTACTGTGGGAGATATTTTCCGATTGGAATCGTCCGTACTTTAACTACAGGACGAATTTTAATTTTTCCTCTCATTTTCAATAATCGTTTATACGTAGATACGTTTATATATGAACATCTCTAATAGATCAGTGAAACATGATTGTTGGTACGGTACCTTTACTGCTCGCTCCGTCCTCATTGGAGTCCTCGCTGGGGGGCCCGTGCGGCGCCCTGTTGGGCAGCGGGTGCGGCAGCCGCGGGCGCGTGAGAAAGGGCGGCGGCACCCCGAAGAACGGCAGGAACGGCGGCCAGGCCGGCCGGGGCGCCAGCTGCGCCGCCGCCGCCGCGTACAGCTGCAGCGGCGCCGGCAGCCCGCCCTCCAGCACCATGCCGCGCCGCGATATCTTGCCGGCTCACAGCACACCCATGCTCGACGTCAGCTCCCAGCGTCCAGCCACTGTACAAGTCACAAGTCCGACCACAACACTATGCACACTCTCGCGCCCCGCGTACAGTCGCTACTAGAGTGCTTTGGGCTCCGCGCCGCGCCCGCCACTGCGATGGCGCGCCCGGGGGCGGGGCCGCCTACCCCCCCTACTCCCCACTCGAACACAAATTAATTCTCCGCCTCCTTCATATCATAGATTTATTCCTCCGACAGTACATCGCCCCCGCTGCTAAACGCTTTCAAACCTTATGCCGTGAAGTTACAGATCTGTATTGAATAACGGCCCATAAATTAAGGGAAGGCATACATTGAATTAACGGTAACGTAGGCGACGCGCGGTGGTAAGTTGAAATAAACCGTATTTATATGACGATAACGTTTGTTATCGCGCGGAGGGGGCTCCGACATAGAATTTATAGGGTCGCCGTACGTTTGCGGGCCCGTGGGGTTGTCATAATCTTTTTTAGCCGCATGGCGCGCCGCTATACAGTGACATGTAGAGAGTATCGCAAGGAGTTATGTTATGGAATGTTACCGTAAAGGTTGCGATTGACCTTTTACGTACTTACCTATACATTTGCATTGTACATAAACATCGGACGGTGGGAACTCTGTACCTAATGCCTAACTTAGTTTGAAATAGCTTAAAACTAATTTATAACGATATGATTGATAGATAGATATCCGAGATGTATAATTTTACCGGTAAAGATGAAATATGGTTATTAGCTGTAATGAACGAGAAAAAATATTCACAGAAACGTGTCTGAGATAATAATAGGTGGTAGTATTTTAGATTTCACCCATTCTTTAAGTTTGACAGGTGATTGTGTGATGGGCCAGCAATCAAGTGGTAAGCCGACAGAGAGATGTGCACAATAGCGTTGCGTAAAACTAGATTACGACGCCTCCCGATCGCTCTAATGACGGACAAACTATCAATCATACAAAATTAACACGTTTCAGATTATATTTTTGACAGTGATGAATCATAAGCGACCGAAAGGCAATCAATTTCACAACCAATTCCTTATTCCATTAAACAAAAAAGTAATAACGTAATTGACATAAATAATAATAAAATATGTCAAGACAGCGTAACGAGCGTTCGGACGCGACATGACAGCTCTATCAGGGATCTGGTACTGAGTGTACTTTGGGGCGGGCCGTCGCGCGCGCCGGGCCCGCTGATTGGCGGAGCGGGGCGGGGGCGGGGCCCGGCGCCCCCACCGCGCCTTCCGGCTCAGCCTTGCATGAATTTAATTAGTGCGAGGAGCACCTCGGGCGCATTAGGAGCCGCGATGGGCGAACCAATAAAAGATATAAAGGAATGAGTATAAATTAAAAGTTAAATAGAGAGTGTGCGCGAGAGAGCGAGAGGCACCTTCCCTCTCCCTCCTCTCTCCACTCGTAATTGTTTGACGATCTTATTAGTATCAGTTAAATGTTCTGTCTTTTTCTCGCGCGAATTTAATTACTTTTTAATTAGAGCTCTGTTAATGAGAGTTTTGCAGGATTCGCTCGAGGCGTTCTGTTTTCACCATTGTCATTTTTGTCGTTTCAGATAATCTGATTAGTGATTGAGCTTTAAAAAGTTTTGTAGATCTTTATCTGGACGTTTTGGTGCTTCGAGAACTCGACAGAATTAGTTTTCCTTTTGTTTCAATTTGGGGATTATTTTAAGGAGGTTATTTGATTGAACTTGAAGTGGTTTTCGTCGCTTAGATTTGATGAAGTTCTTTTTTCTTTTGTTGTGTGATTATTAATTAGTAATAGGTACCTATTAAATTATGTTATGTATCATTATTGATATGCTGATATTGTCGTTTGAAGTCGTATTAATAAAATATAACGTTTATTACTTCACGCAAGGGAATTTGTGGGATGTTTTTAAATAAGTAGATATTAGCCAACTTGAAAAACGAAACACAGAATATCAACTAAGGATAACCTACCTTTGCCATCCGTATCTACCTAAGCAATTCGATTCTTGTTTAAAAGAAAAATGAATAGAAATTAAAGATTTATGAAGAAAAATACTATCGTCTCTACAAAAAAAATTACACTCGACATGTACCTGAAATACAAACAAATACATATCTCAAACAGCTAACATATTCAAGCATTCACAACATTTATCAACAATTTCAGTTTAGATATCAACATTTCAAGCATATATCGCCGTCTCGCTCTACCGCACGACAGCGGCATCTCTCCGTCCCGCTCTGGTCATTAGTTGGCCCATACACGCGCGCATCGTTACTCCTCATTATGTCTGGCTTACGTTCGCTCGCGTTATGTATTGTCTGCCGGGAATGGGCCGCTTTATTTTATTGATGTTGTAAGGTTTAAATGTAGTATGTTTATGATTTTGCTAAGTTGTTATAGAAATGTTGGTTTTAAGTGAATATCTGAAAATATTTTTTTATAAATATGCTGTCCGTTGAAATGAAATGAATTTATTTATTCTGCAAATAGGATATTTTTTTATCACTTTTACATGTCTTTTTGGAGAACGATGGAGCCGACATTTCCTAGCTGACTACCCTAAGAAGAAATGTCGAAACAAACTCAGGGGTCGCAGTCTCGTTTGTGTATTTGACTGTTGTGCTGTCATCGTTAGCAAAATCATTCATTTTAATGGAATATATTTAAAAAGCAACTAAGTGTAATTGTGGATATACATATAATAGCAGATGCAGCTTCTAATCGACTTTCTAATAAATTATCAATGTTCGGGATCAACCTTTATAGAGACGAAAGTTACAGTAGAGTAAAGGAGTGGTGAAGGATGGGCCTGGATGCTATTTAATGCCAAAGCAAAAATAATTAAGAAAATCGGTTAATCCAGTCGGAAGGTCTGAACAAGCATAAGAAAAATACCGTCAAATTCAGAACCTCCTGGTTTGAAAGTCGGTCGAAAATTGTCACTATCGTGAAGGCAACTAAAGGCTTGCCACCAACTATAGAACTAGAAATTCTAATATTTTAGAAAGATGACGGATAGTTCTATGAAGCAGTCTGAGATAGTGCCGGTGAAATAGATACCTATAGACTGAGCTCAGGCTAACTGTAGAGACCATGTCAAACAAATGACTGCGCACACGGCGAAGAGAGGTGTCTCCTGCACGAATACTTACAACGGTCTTATTCAATGTGTACTAACAGGCCTCCAATTCTGCTATTTTACAATTATTTTATTTATTTATCATTATTACATAATAGTGCTTAACCCTGGTGTAATATATATGTTCTAAACAGTTTGTCTGCGGACTCAGGTGAGGTAATGGCTGATGAATGAATGAAAATCCTACACAATAATCCAAGCAGAATTGGGGCTCTGGTAGCTTCAATGAGATGGAAGAAGTCAAGTTTCTCCTCTGTGAAGTCCAGGTAGGGCTGATGATACCAGGCCAGATGATAAAGGCAGCCCCGGAACAGAAAGTGACTAAAGAAAGAACATGATTGAGTCTTAGTCAGTAAAAGTCTGACATTATCTTCCGGTCAATCCAAAGTTGAAGACGTCATATGATGATTTTTTCTCCGAAAAAAAGGTGATACTAACGGCTAGTACCTACTAAATATATATTAATAGACAATGACTAGCTGAACAAGAAACGTGTAGGTATGGTATTAAGTCAAAAATAATATAATCAATACATTTATGGCAATTAAGTTATCTGAACTTGTGACTGTTTCATTATATTAAATGTTTATATGACAGTCTAGCATATAATAAATGTTTATATATGCGTATATGTCAGACCACCCACGTTTGAATAAACAAGAATATGATTAGCCTAGAAAATGAAAGGTCAAGATTGAGAAGGTCGAGATTTATTGAAACTTAACTGTTGCCTCGCGGTTTTGGCCGCTTGAATGTCGGTTATAGCTACAAAACTTTAAGGCAGTCTAATACAAATAGCGGAATGTGGTAATTAAGGGAGTTAGCCAAGTTCATACAAAATTAAATCGAAGTCGGTTCATTCGGGATGTTTGAGCGTGAAGAGAACACACACATACACACGCTCACATACTTTCGCATTTACAATATTATTTTATTTTGCTAATATCAGTGTGACTAGATTTGGCTCACGGCTCTACACACGTAGATGTCGAAAATGTGTGAACCGTCCACTGGTAACAGTTAACTTATCCTATATGTTAACTTGATCTGGTTCTATTTATATTATTCCGGATCTTAGCTATCGTACATTTACCGTTTATCAAAATTAGTCCAGGATTTTAAGCGCCAACTAGTACTTAGTGATACACAATCACTCACTAACGAACTCCTATATTACGTACTTAGTGTGACTATTGTGTTATGTGATCATCACATCATAGTACCTAATATACATTTGATACTAATGGATAAAACCCAGATTAACAGGCTGCAATAACGTAACCACAGTCACCTACCTCCCGGTACGTAATAGGCAGCGGCCATAGACAAGTGCACCATAAATCACGTCTCACCCCTCCCCCCACGTGACAACTGATTGTGCACTTGAATTACAAACCAGTAATCAGATGTACGTGGAACAATGGGGCAGTTGACTTTTTTAAGTCTAAGGTGGTTCTTTGGTTTTCGATAATTCACACTAATAAGGATTAATGACAAATGTTGGCCATATTGTTACAAATAATTTTGTACATGTTCAGAAAGAATCTGTTTCATTATAAAGTTATATGTAATAAAAGCTTCAAAATTCCAAATTTCGCAACAAATAAAGTAACTTCCTAATTTCAGAAAGCCTAGCGCAAGTTATAAATATCACTTCCTAAAAACAATGCAACTAAAATCGTAACTATAACACACCCACACTTAAGTTTTTTTCGAGTAAAACGAGATATAATTGAAATTTCGTGCTTGTCACCCTATGATAAATTTTGAATCACACAGGTAGAGTAGGCACTAAAATGCCTCTACATTCCATTTCACAGCAGACACTTGCTTTGCTTTAGTCACAAATACGGTTTATTGATAAGTTATTTACTACATAAGCTTCACACCCAGAGTTCATGCATTAGTCCATGAAGGACCGTTTTAAAGTTCTTTTCCCAACGGGTAAAAACGGAACCCTTATGCAGAGGCTCTTCTTCCTTCCTGACAGTTGAAATTTTCTCACATGATGCACTCCACTTGGCGCTATAAACAAGAAAGACTAAATAAACTTCGACGTTTTGGTTCAGACATAAGTACATTTCCTGGAGATTGTCAAATAATTTGAGAGTGAGTTAGAAACATTTTTTTTGTCATCAAACCGATTCGTTTATCTTTAGCCTAATTTTATGGAAGCGTCAACTAACAACTATAGCAACATTTGTATGGGGCTCTCAGTATCGCAAATACGAGTCGCACTTGACTGTTTTTAAAGGTATAGGTAATAGTCAGGTGCGTCATCGTTGACACTAGAGCTGGGGTGATGATCGATGTTCGGCTCCCCCGTGTTTAACATTTGTCGTGTTAATGGTGACCATTGTTATGCCCTTTTAAACAGTGAACTTACTTTGCACTATAGATTAGACGGTTCAATATTATTTTGTCCATTAAGTTACATGTTTTTCTTTTATATACATATATGTTATTCTTTATTAACCTAGATGCGATCTGTTTTCCATATAAGTTTGCTAATTCAATGGTTATAAATGTAGGTACTTTTTTTGTGAAAATATATTCATAATCTAAGTTATAACTGTATTTCGTGTTTATTAAAATAAATGAAGTGACTTTTATCAAAAAACATCTCTACAAACGCAACTAATTGCATCATGTGTCACAATCAGATATATTGATCGACAAAAGTAGCGACAAAAATCATAAAAGAGATTCATTTTCAGTATGCCTCCATGAATGACCCTAATTGCGCGGTTTCGAAATGCCATTCATACGAAGAAAAATAAACGCAAGAAGTAAATCTCAATGACCAATCATAACAAATCTAAGATTTAACACGAAGGGTGAATAAAATAAAGAAACAAATGACAGCCAAATCGAAGTCGTCCAATCTGCACAACTCCTTCAAATTTCCGTCCGTCAAACGAACGTTTTATAAATATTGATAAAACAAGATGGATGGAGGCCACGCGCGACTCCAATTGATTTAAAATTAAATACACAATGTTTGTTACGAGTATGATTGATGTTCAGGCCTGGGAACGGGTTAGGGTGACCTGCTAAATGGATTTTTTGCACATTTCCATCACGGTCCGGTTGAAACTGTTGAAAGTCATTAGAAAAGGGTTTGAGGGATTCTCGTCTCGTTAAGTTGCGTTTGCTGTATGAGATTCAGATTTGTTTTTGATAATGTAATGAAGGTTTCCCTCATACATTTTCAAAAAGATGAAAGGTTTTTTTGCTTCCGAATAGACCTGCGTTATGAATGTGTGCAAACAAATTAACATACAAAATTTGTAATGAATGACCGAAAGATAGGACACTTTTGCCAAAAATATTTTTTCATTTACGAAAAGACCGGAGTATATATTGTGGAGACGAATTTACAGAAACACCACTACATCGGTAAAAACGAAAGGTAAATAATAAATAAATATATAGAAAATGGAACCTAAGACGTACTCGAACCCGAACTACGCAGAAGTTTCAAGAAAACCATACCCCCAAACCCTTTAAACTTCACAATCCACACAATAAGTCAATACAACACTCAAAGATGTTACTAAACCCCTCAAAATCATACATACATAATTAGCCAACACAGGCACTGAACACTGTACTCGACTCTCAAAAAGCGGCAGATTCATAATCTTGTTAGCACTCAAATTTGCATTAATTAAGGCGTTGAGGCCTCATAGTTGTGTCTAAACTCTGTGGGTGGGGGGTGTAGGGTGGGGATGGGGGGAGTTAGATAATATTCAAATGGTACATGTAACGACGCGGCTGCCGCTTGAGCCTTGCCGCCCGCAAGCAATATAGATGGTACACTCGTTGACGTAACTGTTTTATACATGTTTTAATGTGTAATTGTAGAGTTTTGTCTTTGTTTTGTTAAAGGTACTCTAATACATGTTGAATGTCAAAGTTTACAATAGAATGAAGTTTAAATTGACGGGCTAGTTTATTAAATTCTAAGTCTTAATGTAGATATAGTTCATTCCAAAATACGCATTGTGGAGTTAAATAGTAATGAAACAAAGTCATAGTCGACTAAGTTCCTAGAAGTTGTAAAACTGTAAAAATATAAAAAAGACAAGAATTTAATTTAATTCTTACCTCACCATTCCCGTCACTTTTTCTTAGTTTCAGCAACAAATGCCTATCCATTGCTTAAAGCAACATTGTGCAAAGAAGTACAAATTAAAACAAGCACGATACTCCATTACAAATACCTTACAAGCATCTAGTTCTATCACCTTCATTGCAAAACAGTAAAATCTGCCAACACTTGTGTGCTCACCAGTACTCGAGAGAGAGCACCGAGGGTGCGCTCGACAATTTCCTCGTCGGGTAATTCACTAGGATTTAATTTAAATTAGTTTTGGCTT
This sequence comes from Trichoplusia ni, assembly GCF_003590095.1. NCBI lineage: Eukaryota > Metazoa > Arthropoda > Insecta > Lepidoptera > Noctuidae > Trichoplusia > Trichoplusia ni. The sequence goes on along the minus strand of NC_039480.1, from coordinate 15,123,560 downwards.
GGCTTAATAGCTTCCCCCCATGCCCGGGCGTGGACGCGGAGGAGGGGAAACAGGGGAGTGGGGTTGCTGGAACGTGGCGCCGCTCCAAACGAGGTATTCTGGCGCTGATCGACTGCTCTCGAGCTTGCTGGTGACTCTATTGATAGGGTTATGTCAATTATCTCTAGTTGTATTAATTATCTCAATAATTAATGTGCTTGCAGATGCATATAAGATTCTGAGTAGACAGATTACCCTTTCAAGGAGTCTTTACAGTTTTAATTACAAAAAAAGTTAAAGGAAAGATAGAGTTGATTGTTTTGAAATACAGGAGGGACACCAAATACCATTATGAATGCAATTATAAACTATTTCCGTTCCCATTTACAAATACTAAAACAAAATTCATTTCAAAATCAATTCCAGATTAAAGTACAGAACAAATTATCTAAGTGTAAGTACAATTTTGTAGAAGGCTATCAGATTCCACTGCGGGGCAAAGGCTCTATCCATCCTCTATTATACGACATTGACAGTTTACATTAAACCCTCTTTATACATTGAACATGTAAATAAAAGCCAATAACAATAATACATTCTTCAAAACGTTCCTATTACAATCGAGGTAGGTATTCAGAATAGGGCCGCGACGTCCTCCGACTGCCTCTGAGAGGCTGTGGCGCGCCCACCTAATTATTTGTGTCGACTTTAAAACGCCGCCAATTATATTAACGCCCTGTTACACACTGATAATAACTGCTGCCAAAAGTTTTCACTGTAAATAACTTATTTAATCTCTAAATCTTGTTTCGGAATATGTTTAAGGTGATATGAATAATTGTTGTAAAGATACCTATACCGTCAAGGTAAATGGTCATCTAAATTAATATGAGTAAGAAAAAAAAAGTAATAGAAAAAAAATCATAACTTTTACGTGTTGTAACTACTTAAAATATTTAAATAGAGTCGCTATTTCATGATATTGAAACCAGTAGGATACAACCTCACGTTTTTGCTCGAAGGATTCAGCTAGTTTCGGGGCAATATGGTGCTGAAATATAAACTCATGACATTCAAAATAAAATAAACTAACAGATATTAAAAACGTAATTATTCCAATTATATTGTTTAAGGACCTATTCCAGAGGACCACTGCACTTACTATGACCTTTTAACTAGTATTAAACAACGACAGTTAACCACTAAAGATAGAGACAGCGCTATGCACTGTGAAATACCCTGTCTTAATCACACCTCGCCAACAGTTTCCGTCGAGCACTCACAGTACCGGCACAGCTCTCAAAACATGAGCAAACATTAAAACACCAATTATTATTATTTTAAGTGTTGTACTCATTTTACTTTAAATGTTGCGCTTTTGAAACTTTGAGCTCGTGAACAAATTAACTTAAAAGGACGTTTGTAATTTAGTCCCTTGTCGATATACCAGCAGTAAAGTCGCAGTTAAGTGTTATGAGTGGAATTAGAATGATTATGTTAGACTATTTCATTTAGAATTAAGAGAAACTACATTACATTTGTGTTTCATGATTCGGTACCTATGATATATGATAAGCTATGTTTCTGTTACGTGTTGCGGGTTCGATACCCGCGTAGGTCTAGAATTTTGTATTGCAAGCCATCCACAAATATTGGTCCTTTGTGCATGTGACTTGAATGTATGTGAAATCCCCCGCGGCATAAGGATAAAATTTATTATAACCAAATATTGAAAAAAAAAAAGATATCCTACACCTGTAAAATTAAATTTACCTCTGGACATGTGCACTACATGTCCGGACGTAAATGTTAACTACTACAGGATCCAAACAAGGATAAAATTAAACAAATGCCGAAAAAATCGTTGCTTAAATAGAAAACAAGATACTTCTATCACAATATCGCAACATATTCTAAACTTAAAATCCGAACCCATCTTAACAGTTAACCCCGCGTCCGCCGCCGGGTCCACATGGTCCCTAGTCCCGACAGATGCGATCCACGTTACGACACGTTTGGGACGACATCTCGCGAGACCGACCTTATCACCGCACTGTGATTATACCATTCAATAAGTGATGGTGATGTATTTTCAAATTAATTATTTAAGAATTGCTGGGTTAGGTGACATCTGGTGAGGTTTTTAAGTTTGATGCGGTTTCTGTTTTGCTGCATCATGAGATTCACGAATGAAAATAAAGTTAGTTTTCACATTTTCCGTGGCATTATGTCTTTAAAATTTTGTATATCAATAGTCTTATATACTTTACTGATAAACGAATTTCATTAACAGTGTCTCGGTGAGACTAAAATTACTGACCCCTAATTGATAAAAGCTTTTGATAAAGCAGAACTCATTGTTGTGAAAGCGAAACAGAGTGCTTCCGTTGTTTTTAAAACCTAACTTAAGTAGCAACTTATACCTTATCAATTTACAAACCATGCTCTATCATAAAAATGACATTACAGTTTATAAAAATGAAGTAGAAGCGGAACTTCATTTAGGCTATGAACTCACAATCGTCCAATATATTTTTACGAGCCATCCATCAGTGTTTACTGTCGCCTCATTGTGATGCGACGCTCGTAACCCTAAACGTTAAAGACGTTACATGTTGTGAAAAGATTCAAAAGAAATGAACTTATAACTAGACCATTTTATTATTCATTTACGAGTTTTATGAATTGAGATATGTCGTTAAGTTGTAATTTAATAAACAGTTTCGTTGTTAATCAAATAGCTGAAGATGTTCTGAAGAGGTTGTATCTAACCTTGTTGCGTTTTCGAATAATTTTGATGAATTGACTGGAAACCGACTCCAGCATAGTTGGGAGAAGGCTAGGCCGATGATGAATTGCTATAGTAAGATGCATGTCTAATATTAAAGAATAGACAATTATGTATGTATTAGGTTTTAAAATATAAAATGACATCTGCCTATGAATATCCCAATGCTGAAGAAGGATTGAGCTTTTACCCAAGTTTACCCAAGTTTTGAAATTCCAGATTCTTAAATATTGATATGAATGTTATACACCTATTTCTAAACTAACCTAAAAGTGCTAAGTGAAAAACACTATTAATCGGGTCACAAAAAAATTAACAGTGTGTACACAACTTGAGCAACAACATACATTGAAAAACATATGCGTAAAATATCCAATATGTATTCCATGATAACATTAAATGAATAAAAATACTCAGAAACGTGTTTAAACAATTTATTACTACAACAATATTAACTAACCCTTTCTACATTTTGATAACCAAAATAACCGAATAACGTGAATGACAGGTGTCGTGTTAACAGCTTTTATTACGTTAAATAAAGATATACATAGATAACATTTCGGTAACCGCTAAAAGAACCATAAACAATAGTGTTGCCAGTCACCGCGACACCGCGACACATGTTTCAATTATTCTTATCAGTTATCTCTTTTCGGGCCCATTTAGCCCATCTCTATTTATAAATATCAAACACCATTACCGTACAACACTTGAAACGTCTAAATAACTCCTGTTACAAACGCCAATGGAATGTAAAACAAGGGTCGATGAACGTAATTTCAATAGCGTACCGTTTAAAAGATTATCTGTTCGTATTCAGCCGCAATCGACACCAACTTTTGTTGTAATTGTCACATCTGCCAAAATAGTCGGCCCCTGTTGCTGTGGGGTCGGTCCGATCGACCCGGCCGCCGCGAGTCAAGGGTTATGCTGACATTTGTCACAGTCCTGTTCAAATTAAGAATGGTTTTGCTCATCATTGCGGTCTTCAAATGTTTTGTTATTACGCTACATTGGTCTGAAGCGCGAGGTTGTGTATAATTAAAAAATAATAATAAGAAAAAGTCACGAAACTATTGTAGCATTTTCACACTCAGAAGATCGCATAAAGAAAGTACGTTGAAAAATACGATCATTCACGATTTGCACAGAAAATATAGCAGAAAGCTAACATATATACTCGTCGCACTATTCTCTAGTAAGTAAATCTCGTACAACTAACCCCGCTTAGAGGAATAAGTACAAAATCCAACCCTTTAGTACATACATAGTGGTTACGTCGTATTTATATTCAAGGCATGACTCTGCCTTACAAGCAGCGACGAAGTAGAAGCGTAAAAAAATAATAAATTGTCGGGAGCGCGGGAAAGCGCGGGAAATGATGAAATATGGCGGCCGCAGCCGGTCGACCGACGTCATTAACGCCCGTAAATTTTATCTTTGAAGAAAAACAATGTAGGAAAAAGTAGGTAGCTATGTAGGTTTACATAAAGTAGTATTTATTGGAGCTAGTATTTTTATGGACTATGTATATTTACGGTTACGTTAACTGTTGTCATTAATAGGTTTTTTAAAGCTAGGTAATTAACGAATGCGATAATAACGTGAAAAGTTCCGCGTATCTCCTTAGACACGACTAAGAATTGACAATACCATTTTGTCATATTCTATCACAAGAATTATTATTGCTTAAAAACTTCACATTGAATCCAATTAGGTACCTATAATCAAAACTCACCATTCAAATGATATTTAACATACATATTTACTACGACATAGCGCACCCTATTTACTATAATATACATTTTCCGCTAGGGAGCCACAAGCTTTAAGTTTGTGAAAAATCCCGCCAGAGGGCGTTCCGTAGCTAAGTAGGCTTTTCATGTCCCCCGTACACCGCGTTTTATTTATTTTTCATCGCCTCCGGCACCCCGATATAATATCAACCATTTTGTTTATTTATATTGCATGCACACAAATGCAGCTATTATTTTTTTATAGAATAAGTAATGGAATTGTGCATAGGTAATGTTTTATAGGTATTTTTGAAACTCTGGCTGATTTATCACTTTTTAAAATATGTGTTGAGTGTGTAGACTGATGACTAATACGTGAGTAAATTGATCGCGAGTAACTCGCTTTTCTGTTTTTAATGGTTTTGTTACAAGTAGGTTAACGATGTCGGCGTTTAAATAAAAATATTTACATATATTATAATCAAATTAGTAGAAATCTCTATCTCTACTCATATTGTGAATGTTAATGTAAGTTTGTTTGTAACGAAACAATACTTAAACGATCATCATGAAACTTTGCACACAATATACTCTTAGAGTTTTAATCAACTTAAAAAAAAACTGTCAACTTTATTCTTTTCTTCTCTACGCTGAAATTTTATACCGAGAAAAACGGGTAAGAAACTTCTAAATTTAAAGAAGACACGTTGTACCAGGCTAGTAAAGTTCCGGTCTATAATAGTAGGAAAACATCAAAACTAGTTCACAGATCACACGCGAACGTAAAACCGTATTGAACCCACGTTCCGCTTACATCACTAGTGTTTTAGTAAACAGATCTCTGTAGCGATGACTCTCAGGATGTGGTTATGTTGCAGTGAACTAGTCAAGTAATTACACAAAAAATGTACTTAAACCTATAGAGGTTTAAGTACATTTTTTGTCTAATTACACATATATATCTATATGTCTATAGAGATATACAGTGAAATGAGAACGATTACTCAACAAATTTATGACCGTATCAACATTGATTACCTTCTATCTTTATTTGTGGTAATAAAGGAAGCAGAAATCCATCATCTGTGAAAATTGAATCTGTCTTCCTGTTACGATTCATAAAATACAGGCTGGTGACAGAAAACAGACGAACAGCGATGATTTCCCTCCGTGACTTTTCCCACTTTTTTTATAAGCTCACTTTTTTTGTTTACCGCTTGGATTTTTGCAACTCAATTTTGAGGTATTTGCCGATAACCTAGCAGGCTGAAATTTTCAGGGTAGCTTCAAACCCGATGACAATGCAATTTACAACTATAAAAACGGCTGACCAATTTTAATACAATTTGAATGAAATTACATATAAAAACGTGGGTTTTTAGATTTTTTAAATCTATTAACCCTTAACCCTTTGAGTACAGAACACTAAAAAAACGCACGCAATAATTTACATCTTAATATGTACAGGACACATGCTACACGGTTGATATCTACTATTTTCATATCGCTCTAGGTTCTAACTTCTGACTATCCTGACCCACTATTGCATATCGCCCTCCGCTATTTCGTTTGGTCATTGACTATCAGCTCGTGTCCAATCTGTCTCCGTTTGATACGCAATCCTTTGAGGCCACAAACTATCTCACATACGACACATACACACTTACATGTGTATATGTAGGTATGTTTCATTTGAATGTTTGAGTAAAACGCTTTCATTTCCTTGATAAGTTTTTTGGAATTTGGATGAGTTGGGTAGGTACGTACGCAAAACATGTAAATAAAATAAAAACCAGGAGAGTAAAATCTTTCACCCTTACAACTTTTGTACCAATTTTTGTCAAGCATTTTTAGGAGCATTCGCAAATAATTCAGCTTAAGTACAATTTTTTTTTTATTGAAATCGCTCAATGCGTTTGGGAATTCAAACTTCGACACTCCTCTTTTTGCGTCAGAGGTTGCAATTGCACACAAGATACATTCTTTCAAGAGCTATCTATGGCGTATCCCTCAAATTTATTGAACTGAAAATCCAAAATCACATCACTTATGTAAAATACACATAGTGCCTGGTTGGAAGAGTGGTAAACGCCGCCAAAAATGTGATCCAAAAATGTTTTTCTGAGTCTGGGTGTCTTTTTGCATGTGACTAACATTTTGACTTTTTCTATTCGTATTTTTGTTTTCTAATACGTCAACACTTTTGTTTTAGATAGTCCAGATCTTATCAACATCTTAGTATCGTACTACCACTACAAGGGATGTTAAGGAAACGAATACATGAAACAGAAATTTCAAGTCTTAGGAGACTAACTTATGAACCACCTAACAAAGAACCAATTTGATTACAAACACAAAACACGAAATATTACAAATCATTGCGCAAGCTCAACAAATCATTGTCAATAATTGTTATTTAACACCACAACACAACGCAAGCTGTGTCTAATCCTTTTGTCTAATTTACGAGTCTCCGATACCAACAAACGTATCTTTAGGATCAATCAGTAATTAAAAGGGGGGTTGTACAGTCGCCGGCTAAAGTGCTAAGGCTGGTTCATCCCCGCCACGCGGCCGCCACGCGCCGTGCCATTACATACACATTAAGGAGATATTTGGACTATTACCGGACTGTTATCGAGTTATCTTTGGGATCGGATCATCCCGGATTATGCGGAGTCTGGGAAACTTACACACTACCGTGAACCGTGTCGGGTTACTTCGATAAAAGTGTACGTTACATTTAAATTCAATCTGTTTAACCAATAAAGTGTGGGTTTTTGCAACCATTTGTGGAGCACTAAGTTTTTCAGCAGCTATTTGATTTTATTAATGTTTCGCTGGTGTAAATAGCGAAGAAAAACGAGTAAGGAAGATTCGCTAAGAATTAAAAAAAGTGTCACTGTGAGAATGACAATCGAGGTTTTTAGGAATGATTAGGTAGAATATATAACTACAGAATAGCATTCTATAAATTACCAAGAAAGCCATATAATACAATAAAAACGACAGTCATAACACCACTTTAATAAGAAACATTGCTTCCGATCCCTGACACCATCAAATTACAAACGGCGAAGGGGAGGACTCACTTAAATATGAATCATTTCATTATAATGCCGTATTCAATCCGAGTAAACCTCACTTCATGTTGTTATTACAACAAGGGGAGCGTACAAACATAAAAATGTATTATACTCGTGCGCATAAGCCCCGTGGAGACGATAACTGACACTTAATACCATAGAGCGTGACCGCATTACTCTGTGATCTATGGTCCGCGGAATCTGTGCGCGCTACTTTATCTATGAATCGCCAACGTCGAACTGTCAAAAATTGGAGGGAAACGAAATCGGTTTTGTGCAAAAGTGTACTTCCAAATTATATAGGCCACTTTGTTCCTTAACACTTTGAGTTAAAACGCATTTTTGGGAACAGGGAATTATTTTTTTTCTGTTTGTTTACATGCGGATGTAATATCTACATGTAGAGACGTAAGACAGAAAGTTGAATGAATTGTTGTGCTTTTGGCTGGGTATGCGAGGGGAGGCCGAGGTTTTATGAGAACAGCAAATTCGGCACGTGTCAACCGATGGAATTAGCCGTAATACTTGCATTAATAAAGTGTGAAATTGCCACCGGCGGTCGGTGTTTATTATAATTCTCTATTAGGCGTTTTTTGAGCTCCGTCCCCCGGGAACGACTTGCAATAAGCCGAATTGGATTGTTCTTTTGCGGATTAAGTGTATTTAAAGAATTTCGTCTCCCCTAACACTTGGTGACGTTCATTCATTCGTTATAATTAAACAAATTATCGTGTAAACTGAAGGCGAGTGCACCCACTTCGGAATTTCCACTTAATTCTTGGTGTTTTTATTTGTATTTTTTAATTACGTCAGCGGTGCCCGGTTGCGTGACGGGAGATACCTGCCTACAATGGACGAAGCGTTGTATTTAATTCCGGCGTGGTTTTACGGTCACAGCATTTTATTGATTGCTCCGGCCAGTGAGCCGCGACGCCCCGGACTGGATAAACAAGGGCTAAAAAAAATAATAAAAATAAAGATGGCGAACAGGCACCGCCTCCTGCTGCGACTGTGGCTACCGTTTCCAAATGTCATTCTCAACTGTATCGAGTGGTGATGCAGGGAAGTGAAGATATCGATTATCTATCGATGCAACTAAGAAGGTTTTATATCAATATCTTCAACTACATACTCCAGTCGCAGTTCATATTGCAAAGTCAAGTCAGCATTCTCAATAGACAACAATGCAACTACCGTGATATTTATATCGATTTTGAATAATACATAACATAACCATTCAGGTTGAAATACAATATTAGATTTATATACGATTGAAATCGATAGTTTAATAGCTCCGACCTCAAAGGCACACGTAATAGCATAACATAAACTTCCATGCCACTATAAAGCTTCATAATTCACAATATAATCGACTATCGATAAACGTCAAGCCCTTCAATTTTCCACGGCCAGCCGAACCAGTAAATCGAACGTAGTTTTTTTCAGTCAATCGTCTTTCAATTCTAACTTTGGTGATATCGTATCGACTTATTCAATTTCGAGGGGCATTCGCATTTGTCGTGGTTCGATCGTTTCCGATGATTTTTTTATCGATTTCGATAGTAGCATCGTCCGATTGGTCACGCGCATTCCTTCGGTTTGAAAAGATGGTGATAGAATTTCCTCGACCGTTGTCAGGTGCACTGTATAGTCACGTTCTCGAGTTTTGACTTACCGAAGTACCAAGTAATGGCGGTAATAGTCAAAAACGACAAGTGTGTCACATTGTTATTTCGGTCTACCAACTTGAGGTATTGACGACTCCGTTAGTTTAATGGATTTTCTATGCTCATTAAAACTTTATGTTTCACGTAAACAGTTCTAATAGTTTCTTACCGACATAGTTAGGTATTCGTAAATGTATATTTTTAGTTAGAGCAGCTATTGCTCTCGGCTTATTTAATTTATTATATGTTGTACCTATTTCTAAACATACCAGGTTCAGAATTATTTAAAACATTCTGATAACGTCATCAGACACTCATCGTTTAATAAAATGGAGTATCATTTCAAGCTTACTTACTAAAGCTATTTATAAACACATAACCTCAAAAACCAACAAACAACTGCAGTCAATCAACAACAAAATAAATGTCAACATAAAAAACCAAATTAATGTAAAAAAATATATAATCATTGGCGTACAATTAAGGTAGTTACCGTCACACCGAGGGGCATATCAATTCCATGTATTTAGCGGTACCGGCGTTGTGTTGTGTTGAAAACTATTAATTAATGTGCGCAAGAGTCTGTCCCCCGCCGCGGCGGATCCTGCGCGCGGCAGGGGGCACGTCCTTCATTGTAGGAACACCATGTATACGCTTGAGTTATGAACTTCACACCTGCTAAGGATTTTGATTATAAATGTTTTAATACTTACGATAATGTCTTTATACGTCGGCTCTACAATATTTTCTTTTAATGTTCGCTTGACATGCTCGTTTCAACAGACGAGATTGCTTTTGATTCTTATTTGTACGAGGACATGTTTTCGGTAATTCGTAACTTGTTTCGATGAAATATATTTAATGTAAAAATGTTGTTAGTCATTCGATTATATTTTTACTTGACGCTCTCTCAAATTTATTTTTCTAAACTTTAGTGTTTTTTAGTACTATTTTTCACAAGCCTGGTGTTAACTTAAAAACCATTAACAAATTTGGATTATTTAAATACAGACCGCATGGTAACACTACCAGTCACAAAACCAAATCTTCCCAATTCCACAAATTGATTTGAAACTTATTTAGTCCGTATCAAATGGGTCGGTATGTCAGGATGAATGCTGGCCTACCTTTGTCATTCCACATCAGACGAAGGAACATTGACAAGGTTAAAAGAAAAAAAAATAGCTTTCACACATTAACATGTTTAATTAATTGGTTACAAATGATTTCAAAATACTTTGAATTGGCAGCTTTTTCTAAAGTTTCAAGAAAAAAAAAACCTTTTTTTTTCGTTGTCGTTTATTGTGAAACAAAACTTTTGCAAGGACACATAAGCTTAGTTGTAAGAGCAGTAAAGGGTATCATTACGAGTAAACGTGCCTTTAACTGCCTTATCGGGGACTTAATCAAGTCCTCCGTAATCTACAATGCTTGGTGTTTGTTTGTTTGTTGTAACATCATCATAATCGGCAGCCTAGCTTTTCCAACTATTTTGGGTCGGCCTCCAGGCTAACTACCATTAGGATATAGCTAATTACCAGTGTTTTACAAGAAACGACTGCCTATCTGACTTTCTCAACCCAGTTACCTGGGTACGACACGAAGATATCTTAATAAGTTTTAAAAATAACCTTCATTAACACTTCAAAAACTAAAATTAAATACATCTCGTGATCTAAGTCGATAACAAATCGATACACATCGTAAATTAGACTCGTATTACCAAAACAGTAATGCAAAGGGCAACGAATCAGCTAAAGTCATTGGAACGGAAGCCGCAAGCCTCTAAAATAGGACTCGATAAAACACAACAAACTAAAACTAACCTTATACACTAAGAATTAAAGTTTCATTTCAATTGGTAAGTTTGAAGACCAAGTATTGATTCATAGGAAGTTATGTCTATCAAAGAATCATAATGATAGTAATATATATTTAATTGAATGTGTTAACTTGATTTATGTGACGTTTTAATTTACAGTTATTAACTATAAAGTTCTTTAACGTCGTTTTGTGCTTACTCCGTTCCACGGAACAAGTATAATATAGAGTTAGTTTATTGCTTGTCCGTTGTAAAAACTGGCGAGTTTAAATTACTCGTAAAATTGAATTCTGTGCTTGTTTTTTTTTTATAAATGCGGACAACATCACATACATTGTTCTGAACCCAAAGTAAGTTGCTGAAGCACTTGTGTTATGGAATTCAGATACAACGAAGGTACCACAAACACCCAGACCCGAGCCAATGTAGAAATGTGATTTGGAAGAGTCTAAATAAAGGAAATCTATTTATTTAATGTCTATAAACAATTTAACTCTTCAGTCAAAAGATATTAAGTGTACGCCCGATATTTTTATCTGTAAATTTTGCAAAAACATAAATAACGCATTTCCGCATCTGCTTTTCAGACAAGATACAAGTGTAAGCTAAATAGTTATAGCAGTTAAAAAAATGATTCGATCAGTACCAACGTTGCAGAAACAGGTTTTGGGGGAAACTTGCTATTATCACTACGAACCTGCAAAAACAATAGTAGTATGAAAAAATCTAATTGGTTTCTGTACTTGACAATGACAAATGAATCTCTATGACATTTAACCATAATTTTCTTTGTAACAGTTAGGTACTACAATGCAAAAATTAATATAAAAAATAACCAAACGTATTGGTGTATTGCGGTAAATGAAGATGATGACTTTTTTTTGTTTTCAATGTCTGACTTACAGTTTAATGCATAACAATGGCTATCTATTTATTTTTTTGGTTCCAAAAAAAAACATATATTATAGTGACCAAATTACAGCGACACAACGACGAGTGACGTCACAATTGTGTATATAATTAACAAAGCCCTTACGTTACAAGCCCTCTCAACTTTAAAGCAGTTTGTCATGGTCAATTTTTGCTGTTCAAAAAAGGATAAAAATACGTGTCTCATTTTTAAATTTTGAAACTGTGGACCTAAATAGATTATTACTTATTATATCCAGTTATCATCCCTATTTCTTCGCCTAATTTTAATTCATAGATCGATACATCGTTGTTATAATGGCCGGTAGCGGGAATCATTAATCAATCGATAATTAACACGAGTACGCATAACATTCACACTCCTCTCAATTAACTAAAAGATCAAGAGAGATAAAATGTAAATTTTTCAACTCCACACGCATCTTTCAAATCTTACATCCCTTTCTCACACACAACTTCAACCATATCCCCGTCTCCCTTTTCAATACAAATGTTTGACACTTCTTGATCGTTTTCAGTTGTTTCTGATATCCTTTTTTATTTACATCATCCATCCTTTTTACTCGTGTTAATTTGGGAATATGTCCATCTCCATTTTTTTATAACAAACGAGCTTGAATAAATAAAACATGAAGAAAGTTTTTAATATTTATTCGAGAACGCAATGAAGTTATATTTCGGCATTTATTAATCGTGTTGATGACTTTTTTCTCTTAAAGGGCATCGCGTTGTTAAACTGCCTGATAGAATGTAATTATTTCATTATTTAGCACTTCAGGCGGCAGCTTAATTAAAATAAAGTTTATTTTTATTTCTTTTTCTTTAATTTATCAACCTTTTTGTGTAGCTCACGGTAATTGGGTACAATATAAGGTTTGTAGTTGAAGTCTTAATTAACGTCATGTTTTACACAATTGCGAACAATAATTACTGGTAAATAATTGAAACGTAAAATGTGGATAGCTGTAAATTCCAAATAAAAATAAAAGTGCTATTTTGGTATTAAGTTTTTTATAGAATCTTAGCTCTCTTTCTGCATCGCATAGTGCAGAGGATACAGTAGGTACAATAATCTATATTTAATTGCTTTCTAGCGGTTTGTCCCAAATTACACGCATCAGTTATCATTCCCGCAATACCAAAGCGCTTTTACGGGTCCAAACTTGCAAGAAACCTAATAGATCTAGCAAAATATAGACAATCACATAATCTACTAAGAGATAGATAGTCCAAACTTGCAAAAACTCCTTAGATCTAGCAGAGTCGAGACATATACTAATACATATACATAAGTAGTCTAGCAGCTAGACTAGAAACGTGTAGGCCACCACGACGATCACCTATCTCCCTAATCAAAACACCATTCATCATTGACATATCTTAACAGACTGTTTACGCGATCGCAGCGATCGCACAATATTTAGGTCGCATTGAATGAACAACTGAATGAACGAGATAACACAGCTGTGATTCAATGAACATGAATAATAATTAACATTATGTTATCGATTTACTGCACAAATCATTAAGTGTACTGTTTTATTGTCCAATTAAATTTGTCGGGATCGCTTTATGCGGTAGGGAGGAAAATATTTGTATGAAGGATTGCAACGCATTGCATATACCGACACAAAAACGCGGATGACGTAGCACGGCGGTTCAGGTTTAGTCATGTAAAAGTCTGACACTATCCATGCTGACCCATGAGTGGGTGTCCATGAGGATTCCCCTACCTTACCAAAAAAGGGACGTAAATATGTATTTTCAAAATTTTAATTTCTGATTAAAAATCAAGGTATTTTTAAGTACTGCCTCACTGCAATTGGAATTGCATTTAACCATATACTAAATTACTGATGTAAAATTTATTTGATTTATATTAGTCATAAAACATTTTCAAAGAAACCTATGTGTACATTATACGTGTAGGTAATGTAACTGTGACTTGTGTCTTGTTTATAATGTAAACAGTTTTCCAATGCTAAAAAAATGATATTTTTTATATTTCTTAGCTCCATCCTTCATAAACCCATCATGCGCGGGCGCATCGATGTCAAAGGAGCTGTTGGTTACTGCCAAGTTATCGTAATTTCGTATTCGACATCTCGCAATAGGTTATCAGCTGTGAGATCCATTCGGAGCGCTGCATCCGCTCCTATTGATAACGCTATCTACAAATAAACGCAACTCGAAGTATTCTGTGCTTAGAGTTTGTATATGCAATGTGGTTCAGGCGAAATACTGCATGATTGTATGTAACCGTTATAATATTTGATACTAATTTATAGGTGTTCCTGCAACAGGCTTTTTCCATTTACGGAATTTCGAATCAGAATTTTTCCTCAATTGGAAAAAAAAATTCTCATGCATTTTTCATTTGCCGTCTGCAGTGGTATTTTAGAATAATCAAGCAACAAAATGTACCTTGTTTTGTATAATGACGTTCCATGTATCGAATTGTACGAGCGTGATGTAGATTTCATCCCAACGTAGACTGTAACTATGTATACCATCTGAGAAAAGAAAGTCTATTCCTGAAAACTCCAATACTTTTAGAAGTTTTCAAATTTAGAAAGTAAAACTCTTTTTACAGACTACTTAGTTGTGAAGTAGTATAAGGCACGTAATTACACCACATTAAATGGCATCCCGCAAAAAAAAAACAATAGTCAAGTTCTACTAAATTCTAAATTCAAATCAAGCTACACCAACTTCGACAATTGCATAGTAATACAGGCATACCCGCAGGTAACATCGAATAAGCAATGATAAAGGCAACACTTTGAATATTTCCACTCTTACATTTCAATTTTAACGACATCATTAATTCAGCGGTAAATAGTCGCGGCGCGAGTAACTAGCGGTTTAACAGCGCTGTGTGTCCTACAAAAGGCAACATTTTACGACAAAACCTTTAAAACTTAGTTACAACTTAATAAGTTAGAGGTTATTGCCTTCTCTTATACAACTCCGTGTGTCAGACTGAAGCCGCTGGTTTTGACGCCCCACCGCAGTGCAACGTTTTAACATAACACTGATCTTGAAGTTGTCATGTTACTCCTTAATACTAGACGCATTTCCGCGGTACCCCCTGCGTTGATACTTCATTTTGATGCAGTCGATGTTGTACAGTTTGCTGGTCAAGAAAACTAGATATAAAATTATGGCCTATAATTATGTCTGATGCTTCATATCCGTAAATCTAACCTAGGTAGCAAGTTATTGCAAAGACGAGCCTCAGTGGGGGTGCTTAAAAAATAAGTTTTAAAAAAGACTTCATAAAGATGTTCAATCAAAACAACAGAAGGTTAGCTAAAATCACTTGAAAAAGGAGCCATGTAGGAGTATTACCGAAAACTTATAGTAAAGGGCGAAAGCCTGCAAGTAGCCCCTAGTTGTTGGTTGAAAAGGTAGGGGCTAGTCTACCTACCAACGTGCAGTATAAATCAGCTGTCGTTACCAAAAACAACTCTATACCTGCTAAAAATTGCGCCCATAGCTACAAAAGGGCCGAAAAACAATAGCTACAAAAGCCAGACTATCAAAACACTGCAGACTACATCTTCCGCTGACTGCCCAGCCATACTCCAGCATAAATCGAACTACACGAGTTTGTCGGGCCCGCGGGCTTTTTGATCTGGCGCACTCGCTTAAGTTATGTGTCCCCAGTGAGCGCGGCCCATGATACATGCGTGTGTGCGTGTGTGTGTGTAAACATGAAAATTAAATCGTTGTATGTGCGATCAATTATTTCCAACAGTCATTTGTTTTGGCTGGCACTTGTTTGTGATTTGGACTGTACTTGTTTTTTTTTGTTTATTATTTCGGATGTAGGTGAGTGAGATTTTTGGATTTAATTAGTTTCAACTAAAGTGGTTAGGGGCTCTGTAATTAAACGATCCAATGATAATGAAAGCTTTATTACTATAGCTAAATGTCTTAGTTTCCTGATCGCATGAACTTTTAGTTTTTTTTTGTGGTTACCACGATTCCTGCCATCAGTTTTGTATATATCTTCACTGGTGAATGGAGTAAACTTTTGTAATGCTTAATGGAGTGCAATTTTAAACAAAAAATTGATTGGCTAAAAACTTAATTGTTCAGTAAAGTAGTAAACATTAAAGACCGCTGTATTTCACTTCAATATAGCTGAACCCTGACTTAACTACTTCATAACATTGAGATGTAAAGAATATGTTGAAACGAAGAACCATTTTAATAGCCTGTGTCAGAGTAAACAGCTGGGCGAAGGCCTCCCTCTTTTTCTTCTCAATCTTTCGTGATTTCTGGCCACATGTGCCTTGTATATCTTAATTAAATAAAGTTAATAAAATTATATTTTTCAACACACAACTTCCACAGAAACAGTTTGGCATCAACAAAAGAAAAGAGCAAACCTAATGCAGTTACAAATGATTTAGTTACGTTACGAATAAAATAGAAGCGGTGCAATAATACGATAAAACTATTGGTATATTTCTTGGTCATATATCATGTTTATGGGCCATTCCGCTCGTACATTTCGGCAATTGCCTGAATTATTGTACGCCGTAGTAGCGACGCAGCCGAACGTTGTCTATTGCTCTTCACTGATCTATACTTGTTATTTTTCGTAAATAACTGACTTATTTGTTTCCTTACAAGTTTGCTTTTGTATTTTATATAGAATTTAAGGTTTTTGACCTAGAAGATAAAATATAATAAAATAAAATCTTGACGTTAAAAACTTTCACGACCACATCTTTTAAACGGCTCGACCAATTTAGATGAAACTTTTTGTCTAAGAACACTTGCACGTAATTCACATTTAATACAACACAAACTAAATTAAAATCGCTCAATCCGTCCGGGAGCTATGATGCCATAGACAGGCAGACAGACACTTCTAACTTATAGCAACATTCCTTTTGCGTCGGGGGCTAAAAAATAAATTTCAGAACATGTACTTTCTTTAAATGTATTGTAAAGTAAGGGAAACTTTGATCTATGGTAAGTCTGACTTAAACAACTGCATGAAGCATTCGTGTAGGCACTGTAAAATTCAAATGTAACGATACAAAGACGAATCAAAAAATATGTACGCAAAGAAAATTGATAATACTTTAACTTGTTGTTACTTTTTACAGTTACTTAAAAACGATGCTAGAATAGATTCCCCTTAGACCTTCGAAAAAAAAATCTATTGTGCCTATAATCTATTGCTTTGTAAAGTTACATAATTAAGCCAGCTGTAATGTTTTGCCTACAACCTAGGACTTTCACTTACATTTCGAATAAGTAATTGATAAAATAGGTACCTAATTTGTATGCATCTATATATATTTTTCTGTACATTTACTTATTTTGTTGTTTTTCTTTTTTAAACAAAATCCAGCGTCCCAGACAATGACAAAACGTTTATCGGCAAAGTAAATAAATGTTTATTAGGGTTGTCTCATCAACAATTTGTTTCAGTCATAAATACACATTATGATTACTAAGCTTAAAAAATCGAAAAAAAACATGAACGTTCTTAAATAAGTCTTATTTTATAGTAATCAATATGCAATGGCTACTGCCGATTTCGTTGATTAATTTTGATAACTATTTATTCAATAACAGTTTTGGGTACTCACACGTAATTATCGAGATAGCTGTTATGAGTAAACCGTTATTAAATAAATATTCAAGTGACGTCCACAAAGACACCCAGATTTAGAACCAACATTTCTGGATCACACAAACGCTTGTCCAGCGCAAGGATCGAACCCGCGACATGTCGCACATTGGGCTTAGCGTGATGACCTCAACTTCCAGCCATCGTGCTATCACAACATGTAAAACGACATACAAATCAAAGAAAATTTCCTCCTAAGTAAAGCACAACCCTAGCGAAATCAATAACAATATTCTTCTGTTAATTCATTATAATAATTAGGCAACTGGCGACAGAGTAGTGATAAACACGATGTTCCACTAATGCGGAGCACAACAAGCTGAGGTCAGAGGTGCCCAGATAAAAACACTGTATTAATTTGCTGTCTTTACCGTGACAATGTGACCGAATATTCGTTATTTTTTGTTGATTTTTTTGGTGTTTTTGATGACGATTCCCGAATTACGGCATTAAATCTTTGTGTCGCAGGGAGTTGGACAACTCCCCGCGGTCGGTGTATGAAGGATTCCAACGCATTGCAATACACCGACACAAAAGCGCGGAAGACGTAGCACGGCGGTTCAGGCTTATTCAGTAAAAGTCTGACACTCACTCACTTCCTCGTCTTAACAAAAAAACGGAGTTGGCCAAACATTTAAGTCCCATGTAGGTACTAAGGCACCCAGACGCAGAACAAGCACAAAATTAAATGCTTGTCTTAAACCTGCGACACCGGGGGTTTGCCCCACTGAGGTTTGGTGTGGTGACCTCAACCACTCAGCTTTCTGTGCTTTACATATATTTTAAAAGACAATCAATCTCTCTTGAATTTTCGAAAACTATAGGAAAATCTTCTTCCTGTCTTGGCGCTAACATTTTCTGGGTATTAAATAAGATGAAACCCTTATCATTAATTGCAGCTATCTCAATTTTAATAAAATTTTGAGTGATGATGCAACTTGAATTCTTAAAGTGAAGTCACGTTTTAGTTGAGGTTTAGTGTTTATTGCATTTCGTGTAATCTTCCGAGTAATTCGAGTAAACATATTTAAAAATAAATGTTGAAGTAAACATGAATATCACGAGCTCCAAACAGATTTTTTCATGCTAAAGAAAGCTGTCAGAATCTGAATTTTTAAGATGTATCATTGGTAGAAAAAGTTTATTACGGACAGACTAAAAGACACAAAGAAATGGATTTTTACCTAAGTTTTTAATAATTAAAATAAAATGCGGACAACATCACATACATTGTTCTGAACCCAAAGTAATTTTGCTAAAGCACTTGTGTTATGGAATTCAGATACAACGAAGGTACCACAAACACCCAGACCCGAGACAATGTAGAAATGTGAATTTTTACATTGACCTGACCGGGGATCGAACCCGGGACCTCAGATCTAACGACACCTTGAAACCGGTGCGTACGCCACTCGACCACGGAGGTCGTCATTTCAATTCTTGATCATGTATTTCCAAAACTAGTTAAAGTCCGCGAAAGTCACTTTAGGTAAAGTTCGTCTAATTATAATTGCAATTATCTTGATTTTTTATTAAATATTAAAACAGAACGAAACTAGTATTGTTAGAAAGCCTGCTTTACAATAAACGTCACTTTCGGGTAGAGTTCGTCTTCTTGCAATTATCTTGAGTATAAAACTGTGGTCTTCAATGTAAAACGATTTGCCGGGAAAAAATAAGAGAGGATGAAAGTAACAAATTATATGACTCATGTAAATTAGTCATATCTGAAAGATAACACAAAAAATGTCTTCCAAAAAAATATCATCTGATATTTTGCAGTTTTCTGGCACACAGTTTCAATTGTCTTCCGCGTCAATTCGTAACCGATTGCCCTCTACAAAGGAGTGAACCGTCTTTGTAACGCCGGTCCCTACGATAAGCTATCAAACTAATAAATTATTGAACTTGTCTTTTTTCAAGTAACCGACGCTGATAACATGTTTATTGAATATTAACGCTTTCGGCGCAATTATAATTTGAGGTTGGACAGTTTTTTAGGTCGCTCTCAGGTCAGCTGTTAATCTTATGTTAGGAACTTATTGAGTCATTGCCTCAATTTTTGCTATGATAATATCGTTATTTAGGTTTGGTGTTAGGGCAATGAACTTTTGTTTATTAGGTCTGGTGATGTCAGCTGATTGGAGTTGTATGCGAACTCTTTGGAAGGCGGCTCGTGGTTGGTGACTGTTCAAATGTATTTTGTTTCTAGTAAACGAAGAAAGAGAAGGACTTTGTTAGTTTGTAATTAGTACTGAAGGGAAGTCGCTTTGTATAAGCAAAGGGTACAGAAGAGAAAATCCTTTTTGTTGGTAAATCAACTACAAATCGCAAATATTTCCAGTTCCAATCTTCTCAGTAACTATTGACAGTACGTAAGTGATTTCACTATCTACCATCACCAATCACCAGTTGGTACACTTGAGGTAAGCCGAATAGTACTTTTAGTGATCAAGTGATTATCTAATAAAGCTTTCTCAAGTAAAAGTCGATTGCTAACGAGGAACTATGAGGAACGAGCTGAAGACGGCTACGGCTATCAGAATATAATGACTTCCTTTTAGGTTATATAAGCAACCTGACATATGTACTACTTGGTTGGTACAGACTCTTGTCAAATGGTGAGTAAATCTTTTTTTAGAAAATGAGGAAACTCTTGAAACGAATTTTTAAACTGATTATTCTTAATGAAAGAGCTAAATTCTGTAAGACATTTGTAAATACGCGATATTTAATTTTGATATATAATAGGTATGTCTTGTCTTCCCTGAGATGGATCTTCCCTTGTCTTTGTTACAAAATATAATCGTGCATGTAAGTATATGAACGTTGGTATTTGGACCATAAAGGCGTTGTGTGAAAATGTTTGAAGTTTTGTGGATACAAGTTCTTACCTTCGGTACCCTACGCGAGCCGTAGGTTGTCAGTATTTAAAAAAAAGGTTTTTACATGAGCAAAAGTTATTTTGGTGTACGAACCCTCTTCATTCTTATAAAATTAAAGTGTGACACAATGAGAGTTGCGGTAAAGAATCCTTAGCTTTGAAACTTATATATTTTTATAACAAGAACCTAACTTTAACTGACAAAAACCTGCATCAAATAAAAAGTACTGAAACACGAATTGCATCAATACAAACTTAATAAAATTATGGGACAATATTACAGCTTAAAGCTTAAGCTTACACGTTAAAACTTACAGTCCAAAGTTCTGAAGTAATGAACTAAAAAAAAATCAATTAAGAACCTCCTCTTTTGCAGTTGGTTGAAAATGGCATAATGTCTGAAACCGAAATGCACTTTAAATTGTGTCAACTTCAAAACAACTACTAGTTGGGCAATTCCCATAAACCATTCTTAATAACAAATGAAAGCTCTACTAGGACACTTAAAATATTTCACATCACATACATATAAACTGAAGACATACAACCAGCAACAATCCTTCACCATAGACTTTCTCCAGGAAAACTCAATCCAACGTTATCTTTGCGTTGCGGTTTCAAGGCGTGAAATTCTAAATAAGACGCGGGTGCAAGCGGGCGCGAGGCTGGCTATGATTTGTGGCCACCGTTGTTCTATTGTTTACCATTGTGCTTCCGACGTTACAACGTTGCTTAATATATGCTCTTTCCTGATTTGTTCGTTATTTTATTGTCTCTTTTGTTGAGTTAATATGCTATTTTTTTAATTTTTTGAGTGCTTTTTTTAGGGGATGGGCTATTTTTTTACCATATAATTGATTGGAGATGTCCTGGTGGGTGACGTCAATGAGCATTCAATAAAAAAAAACACATCAGTAGAAACAGTGTTTTCCTCTGCGATTCCATTTCTAAAGAAACCCGGATCACGACATCAACTTGCGAATACCTACAGAACTTTCGCAAAAATCATCACTTTTTTAAAACCACACCCTTTAGCTTACACAACAAACCTATTTCCAATGCAATAAATAAACGAGTGCAAACGGACATAAATAAAACAATTTAAATAAATTCCGTTCATAAACGGTCATTCGAGTTAATACTGATAAAAAATACGCTAGGCACGTCCTGGCCAAATACCAGCGAAAATAATTTAAATAAAGAATGGTAACGGCATTGCAGGGCGGGAATGTATGCGCCGCTCAGTGTTGCCAACCGAATAAAAATAAATCACACGTGATTTATTCTAGCTGCGAAGTCACATGCTATGTTCCGGGCCGTTGCAGCTACCGAGCGCTATGTATGACAACTCTCTTGCATATGTTACCGCATAGAATTTTGTATTCAAGGAAATGTTGGCGACTTTTGTTTTATTTACATTTGTGGAGCAGCTTGCAAGTCGACGATATTGCATATTTAACTCGTAGCTAAAGTATCATTGTAGAATAAATCCATGTTCTTAACATTGTGTTAGTGTTACGAAATTATAATAACAATGCTTTAATTTCCGAAACTTTTGAGTGCCTTAAATTATGTTATAAAATGAGTAGGTACAAAAGTGCCCTAACGATGGATGACGGAGCTATTCCAAAATTAAATTCAAATCATGCAACATCGCCACACCCTCCGGAAATTGAAGCTAGCGACGTCGCTTGACCCGCTCTGTCAAACTGACAGCTGTCAAAACGCCCGCCAGCCTACGAAATCTTCGTCAGGCAAAGGCAAAGGCGTCCTCTGACCGTGAAGATTTTCGATAAAATGGAAATTATTATGAAACGAGAATGGAGAACTTTGGCAGTTTGAATTTTCATTTAGAAATAATACATTCATGCTTCTATAACTTTAAAGTATTGAAATATTTTTATTACATTGGTGAACTTATGTACGACGTTTATGGTCATATTATGTCACAACAGTACCTTTTTCCTTTCGCAACATGTACATTTTATCGAATAATAGATATTAACAAAAGTAACATCGGAAATTGCTATTAATTAATTGAACCGGCTATAAAGCAATAAAGAAACAAAGTCTAGATGCAATCTCAGTACCATCATATAAATTCCCAACCACTTTGGAACAATATCAAACAAGCCATTAGTCCAATCTGTCTTAAATCTAACAAATAACTGTACAAGTACTACATAAAATAGAAACTTAAAAATCAATTCATGACCTTTGAGGTCAACTGGCGGAGATCTGGCTGATATGGTCTGTGGTACGGGGAAATGCACCATAAATGGCCATCAGTGCGCATCGATATTACCAATAAATTCTTTGCTATATTTCCCCGTACCAATAGATAAGGTTCTATGATGCTGTGCGCACACGACTCTTCCTTGAGCCGGCAGAATATAGAGATGGCTTCTCGCGTTAGCTACAAAAAGAAAGAAAAAAGACATGACTAGTTACAACTTGTAGTATCGGGCTTTAAGTTTAGTAAGATCGATAACAAAACAGAAAGAATATGTTTTTTATGGAGAAAATTTTACATTTTCATGTTTGGATAAAAATCTTTTTAGAGTTTCAGTACATTTATCACCCATAACTCAAACATTCTGGAAGTTAAAATTGTTATGTTTTTGATTCCTTACAAGTTTATTGATGAAATTTCATATTTCTTTGACAATTGATAAAAGCTTACACAAAACCCCGCTCCATACTTAGTTCGCTGGTCCGAAGTAATGAAGACATACTGTTTTGGGCCCCGCCCTCGCTAAGCGGATAATTGAGTCATTATAGGTGCGCTCGCGCATACCCGCTCTCGTGCTATCTGCGATCGGCGATAGCGATTCCGATCCAGCCTCGGGTACCGCCGTGACGTAAGCTAAAGCTGTCTTACTTGTGTATCATGTAATCATGTTTTTTCGTAACGCGATGGGTAGAGTAAGATGTGTTTTTTTGGTGAACTACTGGTTTACTTTCCGGTTTCGTGTCGTCAAAATTTTCAGTCTTACGTTTGTCATGTGTATTTTCATAACTCTTTCATTTGCCGTTGCCATTGAGTATGTATTTTTTTTTCTAGACATCAGATTGCCATGTGCCTTTTCCAAAGCGCAAGACCATCACTTACTTATACCATATTTTTAAAACTGCCTGCATTTTTGTCTAATTATCTACGAAACGTAAATAAGAAAACTCTTTCAACAATTGTTGTGGTAAAACTTGCGTGTTTTAATCTTTAACCCTCGTAAATGTATGTGAGATAGTAAATCCTCAAGCCAGCCCCTGTTACAACAATTTTACAATAGTCAGTCTTAACATCTAACGAAATAGAAAAGATGTCGTTTAAAAAGTATTTACTCTGCAGTTGACACACAATTATTTTCATACATCATTTTCTTCTTTGTGAACGAAAAAAAAGTAATAAAATAACTCGACAGATCTGTCATATATCACATTTTCAAGCGTCAGAAACTTGTCTGTGAGGAAAGATTCAAATAATACGCAAAACTTAACCTCGTGATTACATTTTTTATCGTTGGCTGAATTTGAAATAGTTAAGTAAAAATGAGTTACACGCCGAATTACCCGACGGTCAGTGTGAGTCCGCAAATGCCTGAACCAGGGGCGAAAACCATCACCAAGGAGCAGAAGACGTACTACAGCCCAATATACATGATCAGTGCCCTCTTCATCGCTATATTTGTTATAGGACCGCTGTTCGTGCGTCAAGGACCAAACACGGCGTAAGATATGTTATTAGATATTGATTTTTGTTGCGTGCGGTACTCTGAAAAGCTCATGTTTCTTTGCTCAGGCTAGTAGGGATGCTACTTTTTCAAAATTACATGTTCGAGTATGTACCTAAGTTCAGTCTTTTCTTAATTATTGTAAGACTACTCTCAAAGTCGAATGCACAAATAGCCGAGTGGTTTATGTCACCACGCCAAACCCCCAGAGCACGACGTGTCGCGGATTCAATCTAGCAGGACAAGCATTTGAAAGATTCACGAATGCTTGTCTTGAGTCTGGGTTTCTTTGTGCATGTTAATTGAATGTTTGTGAAACCCCCGCGACACAAGGTCAAAATTCCTGAGTGAGAGAGTAGTTTAAAAAAAAAACTAGGTTGAAATCGCCAACTAAAGATTACCGAGCTAACCGGCTGTGAACTAGATTGATAGATGATAAACTTTCAAGTGGCAAGAGAGACATACTGCATGCGAAAATATTACCTGTCTACGTATCACTTTTCATGAGATGCAGGCTAGTGACGGACAGCAGCCGAGTACTCAATTATTTCCTTTCTTTTCAGCGTGACCAGATGTTGCATCATGTTATCTGCGGTCATGTTATGGTTATTGTAAGTTTAATCCAATTAGTATTTCGTTCAATTTACTTCACTATTCTCAAGATTAGATGCTAGCCGGTATAGGTCACCATGAACCCTAGTTTTGCGTGTTTGATCGCGATATAGGACAGACCTTTGAACAATCTACAAATGCTTGTCCTGAGTCGTGTCTTTGTACATATGACTTGAATGTTTGTGAAACCCCCTTGAAAAAAATAATATGAATATGAATTCCGAGAGTTCTGTAGGTATATGTAATTAAATGTACAACCTGTTGTCAACAATTTGTTCATAAGTACGATTTTGTTAGCTTTTGCTGCTCATGACATAAATTAATCTAGAGCAGCAATGGTCAGTAACAGTTTTCACCTACCTCCCAATTAAATTATATTGCCCCTGTATTAAGCATGTGTTAATGTTCTGGTTGCAGCTGGGTCACCATGTACATAGCTCAGATGAATCCCATGATGGGGCCGCGTCTCGAGAACGTGACGGCCGCCTGGCTTGGACATGTGTGGGTGAGTAACTTTATACATTTACAATAAAATAAAAATAATGACTTTTTACTTCATACAGGATTTGAAACTGCGACTCCTGGCTAAACACACCAGTCGCTTTGCCGAATAAGCTAATGAGGTCGCTGACAAAAAGTTTGAATTTGATTGATGATTGGCGATAGTTTATACATTAGACTCATCACTCAAGTATATCATGATTAGCCTATCCTTTTCCCAACTGTTGCGGTCGGGAAAGTTAGAGAGGTCTGCAAAGAAGTTGGATTTCTTAGCCTAGCAGTGAGATCTGAAACAGGCTTTATATATAATACTAGCTGTTGCCCGCGACTTCGTCCCCGTGGGTAGAAGATATAAGTTATGATTTATACCCGCCCTGTTTTTTCACATTTTCCATTGTATCTTCGCTCCTATAAGTCGCAGCGTGATGGTTTATAGCCTAAAGCCTTCCTCGATGAATGGTCTATTCAACACAAAAATAATTTTTCAATTTGGACCGGTAGTTCCTGAGATTAGCGCGTTCAAACAAACAAACAAACTCTTCAGCTTTATATATTAGTATAGATAGATATTATGTAGACACCCACACCTCGACTGAAGTCTGTTAAGTGCGAAGTACTAAAAACATTTTTTGCCACTAATATTATTATGATTTAAACCATGAATATTCTGTTCCAGGGAAAACATCCCAAGAGTATAGATAATGAACTGTAAATGAGGATGAGTTTTGGTTTGTTCTATCCATATTCTTATACGTAGCCTTACTTAGATATTATTATTAATATACCTTCCTTAAAATAAAATATTTATAATTTATTTTGGTGTTTTATTTTAAGGACTATCGCTATGGACAGACTTATATAGTTAAATATTAGAGTTAAGATTTTAATTATGTAACTTCATAGGTTTACTCATGCTCATATTAATTTAATATTTTAGCTAAAAATCTAATTTAACTAAGACATGTTGCCTATCTATCTATCTAATTCAATGACATGTTGTCATTTGGCAGGCCTGTTGGTCTAGTGGTTAGTGACCCTGACTGCTATACCGGAGGTCGTGGGTTCGATTCCCGCCTAGGACAACTGTTGTGTGATGAGCATGATCATTTGTTCTGGTGTCTGGGTGTAATTTATCTACACTATGTATGTATTTAGAAATATAGAAATATGTGAGTTGTCCCAGGATATATTATATTATTATAAGGTCCTTCTTGGAACAGCCCACTTAATTTTGGGTATCCGCTGCAACATTTTTTACGAGAAAAGTAAAAAGGCCGGTTTTCAGCTATAACAAATTGTGTGTTGTGTCAAAAACTCCCCAAGTACACTATAGTGCAACAAAACATACATACATACACACATCGTACGATAGGTATACAGTAAACAAAACGCAATCAAAAAGTGGAAACACCAAACGAATTGTAATCGCACACGCCCCCGAAACAAATCTGTGGGTATCGCGAAAGATCAAAATAACATTTGTACCGAAATCATTTATCAGCGCTGATTCTCTTTCCATTTGGCGTCCCCCTGCCCACACTGCCGCCTCGTTGTGTCATTACGTGGTGAGGACACACTGATAGGAATAGCGGGTAATAGTTGCTAAGTAAGGTGGTTGAGCAAAGAAAGGTCGCATTTTAGTGCCAGAAAACGGTAGAAAAAAAATTGTTAATACACGTAATGAGAAATAATGTTTATTGGCAGCATTTTTGTAATTTTTGTAAGTGTATCAATTTTGGCACTACTTTGGTTACTTTTCCCATCGAGCTTTTTGTGGTATCGTCACATACCTA